>NC_069134.1:34688241-34907918 GCF_026914265.1 Mya arenaria | reverse complement strand
ACAATAATTCCTGTAAAATCGTTTTGCTTCAATATCTTGAATTTGAGTTATCGTTTATGTATTTTCTCCGAATGCATTTTTAACAAAATTGATTGACAAAGGAAGCATTCTTTAAATGGGGCAACCTATTCTAAACGGAACGGAAATATATAAGGATCCTTATAAAAATATTATATATATAATATAATAATATCTTGTGCGTGAAAAGATAAATTGTGACGTAGCATCTTCATCTCGTTTTTTTCTTTACTTTTACTTCAATTCAATTCAATTTAATATTCTTTATTTCCACCAAATGTTGATTATGAAACACAGTAGGAGTACCACAATATTACAAAAAAAAACAACATATATACAAAATATTTTTATGCGGTCAAACAATTGAGATCAAAGTAAAGATATGAAGAGTTTTTCTGATATTTGGGCTTAATTTGCTGCACGTGAGCGTTTTACTATATCAACACGTTTTCTAAGTTTAACTTGAACGATCTTGAACGCGGTTTTAGTTATGACCGATGTGTGAGCTTTTTGCAATTCGATAATACCAATGAAATTAGATCAAAATGAATATATATTACATGATAAGACGGTCAGATACTTTTGTCTTTGCTTATACACGTAAATGTCAGGCGCTAATATCACAAAAATATTTTTTTTTTAATCTCAGTATAATAATAAAATGCTTTTTCACTTATCGTATTAAAGTGCTATTAAAATATGTTGCCATGGTTAAAATTTTCGCTAAGATTCATGAAAAACATTATTCGTTACCCTAAAATAATTTTTCTTTGAAATCATGTTAAAGTGTATTATAAACATTCCATCTCGTACACTGTTATATAGACAATCAGCACATACCCATTTGTTATTTACAACATATATATGTGTTCTTTCTTAACTAATATTTACACATACAACACAAACCAACGACATAAGTTAATGATATTAATCTTTTTCAAACTTGCGGATTGTAACTTATTGTTCTTTATGTGATTATACATCTTTGTAGCCCATACATTTCATTGCAAACCGTTATGATATGTTCAAATTGGCTGAATGCATGTCTTTCAAATAACTCCTTGGAGAACCAAGTACAGTTAGGTAGAAGGTTTCGGCCTCTGCGTGCAATAAGTTTTCGGTTATGTAGATGTCCAGCTCGGTGACTTCACAAAGGAATTTCCATCTTAGTCGTTCTGTACTCGTGCAAAGATGAACTTATTCGCCTAATAAACACATTTGCGAGCAGGCAGAACATTCGATCACAGTGTCTGTTTTATACGAACGAGTCCACAGTTTAGATGTGAATAGTTTTATCTCCTTTTCAGCACTTTTTGAATACCTGTTTATAATAGCAGGTATCTGGGGTGTAGTATCCGGAAAAATAAAAGTCCTCATCCGACAAAGTTCTGTATGACCACAGCTCTGTTTCTCTTGTGATGACAAGTTGTTTTACTCGTTTTTTTTCCATTCGTAACTACTAGGGATCGACCTTGGATTAACAAGTAATAAAGCTATGGAGACCGAATGTACATAGTATGTTGCATATATCGGGAACAAAGCCAAGAGTTACCTTAGTGCTTCCTGTTATAAAATCAAAATAGCGTTTAATAAATATATTTCTGCTGGTACTTTTACTATCTAGTGACAAGAGCTTATACAGGAATAGCAGTTTTCTAATTATGACGTAAGAAAATAGGGTTGCATACACCCAGCATCGACTCGCACATATCCGATCTTGTTCTGAAATGGAAACCTTGTATCTTTTTAACAATAAAATGTTGTTGTTTGTTGATAGTTATAATGTCGTATTTAGTGATATTGTTCCACAGATAACTACCATATAAGACTATTATAAAGTTTAAGGATGTAAACCTTGTGCGGATATAGAGAAAAACACATTTTTTGCTTTTTGGCAGCGTTCCTCAATGCGAATTTTGCACTTTGCAAGTTTGAGTCTTGAGTGTTATTCCCAGATGGTTTGCGCTGTTTGCATGTTCAAGGAACTTATCCCCGTATAACATGCCAACGGGCGGTACATTTGCTTCTTGGTAAACACTAAGACAAGAGATTTCATGACATTTATAGCTATCTTCCATTCGGTGCAGTAGTGATATACTATGTCCAGCATACGTTGAAGACTGAAGGGAGATAACGCAATTAAGGATATGTCGTCAGCAAATGTCGGATTACTGCTCTTGGTAGAAACACTGGGCATCCATTGTTGCTTTTTTCAAGTATACTGAACTACTAAGCGAGGTAGGAAAACGTTAATAAGACACATTGCCTTACAGATTTCATAATGTTGATCTCTTCAGACATGTAACCGTTTAGTCTTATAACACACTTCAGGTCTTTATACGAAGATAATAGTATACGCAGAAGTTTGCCTCTAATACTGGCCTCGACCAAGTATCAGGAAGATTCCTTGGTGTCATACCGAGTCGAAGTTTGCTTTCTGGTCCAGCATGCCGACGTATACGTTGCTATTCCTTTCAACTTGGTGATATACGTCTCTTGTAGGTTGAAGGCTGCTGTGATGCAGCTTAGTTTCTTCTAGAAGCCCTGTTGTTAAAGCGATGGGAACTTTGTCTGCGTGAGTTGAAGTAATTGTCTAGTCTACTTAGCACATTTTTTTTCGAAGAGTTTGTTGACGCACGGCATAAGGGATACAGGTGTGTAGCTATTAGGATCTGTTTTCAATTTTCCTTTGCCCTTATATAGTGAAATCAGTATGCTCGTTTTCCAGCGTGCTGTGCATACTTCGCTGAAGAGTATGTTGTTAATTAGGGTCGTTGGTATATATTGTAGGGCGTCGCCTCCGTGTATCACGTTCTCGTTTAGTACATGATCTATACCCGGGCTTTTTCTTGTTTTCAATAGTTTTATCGCTCTTTTGACATCTTCTTGGGTAAATCTTTCTGGTAAATTGTTTGGGAGTTCTGTTGGACCTGCAGAATTTAGGTGATTTTCTAACTCGTCGAGTTTACTCGAATCTCTGCATGACTGATTTTCAACGGCTTTGAAGATATTTTGAAAGTAGCCTAGAAACCCTTAAATTACATTTTCATTTGAATATAATGTATTATCAACGACGAGTTCACTTCATACTTCCGGTGACTTCCTATTTCCTTTGCAAAGCAGCTTCCAGAAGAGTCTTTAATCAAGTTTCAGCCGCTGTATTAAGATCGTCGATCACTTAATGTTCGTATTCCATTTGCTTGGTGCGTTGTAACCTTCTTAACTCTTGTTTTGCTGCTTTATAGTCACGGAAGGGCACATTATGGCTTCCTCTAGGGCGTCCTCTGCCATCCACTGTATGCGCGTTTTCGCGCTTTAGTATGAGCGGCTTTCACGTCCTGGTTCCAGTATGGTTTGGTATATCTGTTGAATTTGCTATGTGGAAGGTGTTTTCAGCAGCTTTTATAACTCCTGTGATAATATCATTTAGAGTGTCTGGTGTCATCTCATGAAAGTTATTATTTCTTGATATATGTGCTAGCCGCCCCTATATTTCTTCTGAGTAACGTTGAATGTCTTCCTTGTTACACTTAAACCATGCTTCATTGTTCCGTGGGTGCGGAGCTGGCCTGCAAATGACTGTCGCCAAGATAAAATATTGCAAAGTCACGTGATCAGATGTTATTACACCGGCTGATGCCCCAAATCGAAAGTTAGTCACATTGCTGATAAACGATTTTCAACGACATGGTCGATTATTTTGCCCGTCGGTATGAATGTGTCTCCCCGAACCTTCACTTTATGTTGAACAAAGATCAAGTTGTTTTTGTTGATAAATGTCGTAAATATAGCTGACTGCAGACGGACATTTGATGGTGTTGTCGATATATTGGATATTAAAGTCTCCTGATGCAATTACGCTCCCCATCCGAGAATAGACAGGGATCAAAGATTGTAGGTCACTTAAAACATATTTAAAGTATTCTACATCATGGTTAGCAGGCATATTTACGCAGAAAATTTACAATGGTGCTCTATTTATGCATTACACCTCAATGCCAAATATACGATAAAAATCATTATTTTCGATACAGTAATACATGTAATGTTTTTTATACAGAATTCCTGTGCCCGTTTTACCACAGCGTAAAGGGCCGTATTGGTCAATATTAAAATCAACGTTAACAAAGCTGCCATAATTTTCATAAATTGAATTACAGAAACCTATTGATCATTGTAACAGGTTATGTTCACTGATATATGCGATATCATCTCGTTCACTATCGAGTAATTGAGCTAACGGGTATGCTGACGACATTATTCCCTGGCAGTTCCAGCTAAAAAAGTTTAAAGTCATAATTACTGAGATGAAGAGTAGCGTACTGGTTCGATGGTAGCTATTCATAAATTGTTTCGTTTTAGAACCGTTAGACGTAATGATCAGACTATGTTTTAAAGTTAACAACACAAGTACTCGTGATCAATCCCCAATGATCAAAACACAAGCCCGTCACAAGTTTTAGCTATCATTTAGTTATCCTTTACCAGATCATTAAATTGAATTCATTTATAAAGGAATAATGAATGACAACTATCTCAATAATTGGTGCGAATTTCTCGATACTAGTTAACAAGCATGCGCAAATCGCTAAATGAACCCATAATAAATACCACATGGATAATCGGCGGTCGTTTTCGTTTAAGATTTTCTAAACGATGTAATCATTATCCGATCCCATAGGTGTAGATGTTAGCTTTTACCTCTAGCCATTCTTACGTTACTGAAAGGGATTTAGGTCACGATCATTAAGAAAGTCAAACGTGATTGATCTTGTTACAAAATACTTCTTTGTCGTTAATCAATTTAACATATTTATTTCAAAGATATAGTTATTGTTCCAGGTATGTGTACGGGGAGAAGGTGCAAGGGTCTGCGGGATTACAATTCAGAATTGTAGAATATAACGGAATCGAAAATGAAGTGTTCACTACAAGTCGAAAAGATGTAAGTTCCCACTTATCTTTGAATACTCAAACTATGGAGGAGTTTATTTTTGCTTGTATTTAATATTCAACCTTTTCGAGTTTAAAACATGTTTACTATGGAGAAACAATGTTGCATGCCATTTTTGCGTCTTGAAACCAGGAACAAAAAAGAACCAGTTGTCTTTAGTTCTTCAGTATTAAGGTCCGAACGATAAAAAATGTTTCCATTAGCCGCATCTGTCTTAATGTTCGTTATCCCTTGGCACTTATATTCAGTAATCATTTTTTCTGAATTTTACTATCTTTTGACTTCAACATATTAGACACTGGCAGAAAGCCACTAATACAACCCTTTTTTAATACACATCATTATACAAATAAGCAAGAACAACTAATGAATCCAAGTCACAAACAAATGAAGTCCTACTTGAGTGTTGTCAGCTTTATAAAAACAATATACTGTTTGATTCCAAGTGATGAAATTTGTTGAGTGTTCTTTACTTCATTTAATAATGTATGACTCTCCGTTACACAATTTAATATCACTACGTATTATTTAAAACATAAAAATGATTTGCCTAACAATCGCCATGAAATATATGTTATTGGTTAATCACTTTATCTGCCATTTATAATAATATGAGTAAAAAAACGGAGTTTGAGTTTGACTAATTACGTGTTATTGTTGGTACAAACATATAAATATAGTGAATACATTTTGATATATTGTATTTAAATAATTGTAAAGAGTAATAACCGTCTTCGGCAGATAACATCCATTATAAACTCATGATATAACATGATTCAAAATTAAACATGTTCGGTTATGATTAAATCAATGCACTTAAATCACAATCGCGACAGGTTTTAATACAAGAGAACTGTATACAACTAATTCGTCAGCAATATACTTTTTTCTTAAAATAAGATACTTCCAGCTTTAAAAACTGCATTTTATCAATATGTGATGTTTATTAATAATATACATGAATGTTTGAACAGATGAGTAAACATTCCTTCTGCTAACAATATACTTCTTACTTTAGTTCTTTATATATTTTTTATAGCTTATCAATGGCTTGACAGAGTTTACTATCAACGTCCGTGACTTACAAAATGCACGTGGAAGGGGTTTTCCCGAAAATGCACGTTTGCTTCTTGAGGCTGACGTCATTGAGGATGCCACTGGGAAAGAAGAGAAATCGTCAGAGGACTTCCTTGTATTCACAAAGAGTCCCTTCCGCATTGATCTTTCAAGGTCAAAGAACACGTATAGACCTGGCATGAGTTATTATTTAAAGGTATTGTGTTTGCCATATCGCATGCATGTGGTCGAGACATTTTGAAATATATAACTTTTTAATAATTTTATCTTAATATATCTTATTTGTTCTCAAACAAAATAGTTGGTATAAATATCTTATATCTTCATTTTAGAAATAATTATTTGAGGCAGTGTGTTTATCGAATATAAACAGCGCATTCTTTTGGGCATGATGCAAATTAAAAAGAAACACCTTCACCTGTGGAACAAGGAACAATTACAATCATAACTTTAATAAGCATACTTTATCTTTATCAAGCATTGGAGTATCATATGTGGTGTTTTTGGAATGAAAAGATGACTTTGTATTGTATTGTAGATTTATATCTTTTTCAGATTGACATGTCCTACGTAAATGGGCGAAAAGCAGCCTATCAGAAAATAAAGATTCTTTGTTCGGATGGAAACGATGAACGGAAAATGGCTAAAGATGAGTTTACCACAAATGACAGAGGACAGCTTATGGAACCTTTTACAACAGGAATTACACACCAACATTTGAAATTTAAGGTAAAATACGACTTCCTTGAGCCTAATTCAATACACATTCGAGCGGACTAAACTGACTTATCTTAGGTCACACATCAGTGTTTTAATTTAATTATCAAATCACTTGACCAATACGGATGCACTATCTATACAAAATTTAGATACAAAGGAATGAATTATTTTAACTATTGTTCTTGCCAAAGAACTTAGTTTACATTTCATAAATTATTTTTGTAAATTTATCTTAAAACGTTGCAGTAAGAGAAAGCCCGGAAGCATTATTTTCTTTCTTTATACCTTAAATATGAACACGGATCTTTTCAAATTGACGATATAAGGTTATAAGATGTGTTTTGATGGTCAGTTTTAAGGTTGTCACTAGCTTTATTTCACATTTAACTGAGTAGTGCTAAATTGGTTATTTTAAATATTTTATGTTCTTCACTCGCAGGTATTCCACATAGATTACTCTGGAGAAAAAGCCATTCATATAGTCAAACCATACATCGGCAACAATCAAATGATCGTGGAAAAAGTGGAGATGGTAATGAATTGATATATTTATGCGTCAGTGTGGACATACCACGTGGTTTGTGATGTCAAATTTGGTTAATACAGTTAGCAAAACACATCTTTGCTGTTCGCTATAACCAGATAGTGTTTGCTTTTCGAAATATCAAAGTACAAACATTAATATGAACATGCATTCCGAGACTTCTGTTTAAAGGCACACATGATAAATATATGTACAAACATACTTTTTGGACAGGAAACGTAATTTGCTTTTCAAAATAACAAACAATATTTCATACATTCTGAGCATTCGTTCACGATTTTTGAAAAAAAACACAAAAACAATTGATCAACATATCGCTCAGTAACCGAGTATGGTGTATACTTTTCCCCTTAGCCTCGACTAAGAAGTAAGAATTGATATAAATGTTTTCCATGCAACATTCATCACGCTGGAGCGATTGTTTTTAGGTAGCTAGACGCTGAGGCAGCTAGACCGTTAGGCCTCTAACTATACGCCGCTAGGCCCTAGCCTTATGTACACGGTTTTATGTTTATGTTTATCTCAAAGAAATGATATGTATTTTCAAGCCTAATTTCAGTTGCATCATCATCATCATCATCATCATCATCATCATCATCATCATCTCCACCACTACCATCATCACCAACAATAACATTATTATTATTATTATTATTATTATTATTATTATTATTATTATTATTATTATTATTATTATTATCATCGTCATCTTCATCCATTTTCCCTACATTTCTCAAGTTGTTTTTTCACTCCGAGGTGTAATTTCCCCATAAGATGTAGATTCATTCGTAATTGTATGCATGTGCTATTTTTAATAAAGTGTTTTCAACTTTCATTTTTTTTTCAAAAATCAAAGACCGCTTTATGCAGTGTACAAGGGCGAGCTTGTATGCCAATACATATTTAAATCATGTGATACAATGGAACGGCTACATATTTAAAACAACACCAAAAATACATGCTTTTAAACGTATTTTGCAACAGTTGTTTGCTATTTAAAACGTTTATTTTAATTAACCAAATATTTTAAAATGTTAAATTTACTTATAACAATTATTGTCATTTGTTTGTCGCCATATCTCCCGATAAGGTACTCAAAACGCAAATAAAGATATGTTTACTGTAAACATCATCATAGTCAAACAGATTATCCGCTATGATCATGAAAACATACATGTATGTGTACTGTATTGGTCACTTGATGTAGTGGAGTTAGCGAGGCGTGTGAATACGAACAGATCACTTGAGTGTCACTCCCCTTATTTCACTCAAGTGATCACTTGAGTGTCCCTTACGGGAATATGGTTGGAGTGTGAGTGAGAGTGGATGTTCTGATTTCGGCCCAATGTGCAAATTGTCAAGTGAAAGCAAAGCGCATTACACTAGCAATAATATGTGTTAAGCTATGGCCCAATTTCGACTAAGTACTGAATATTGTAAGCGTTCACGCCACGGTACCCATGTTATATCATAATAATATTTTTGTTTCAGGAAAATGAACAGTTTATTCGAGCATCCACAAACATGAATGCTTTCAGTCGATTTTCTGGAATTATAATGATGGTAGGTGAAGACATTCTCGTAATTATTTGGTAGTGTTGGAATCCGGGTCGATTTTCGTTGTTGTTATTAGACTTTTACCATTAATAATATTGAACATTAACCTATAAAAAGTCCACACTTGCAATAATCAGTTTGACAAACATTATTATTACATAATTGGGTTGGGGCACAAGTTATCACAATGTTAGAATATAGTCATACCAGCAATGTGTCAGCCTATCATTAAGATAATTAAAAGTAATTACAGGCATCGTTCCTGAACTTCTATTGCATTAAAATTAAAAGTATATATAATCTACTGGGGTCACTTTCAACAAATGGCGTGTTGTTAGTGTGGTTCTCTCGAAAGTACATATCTCAATAAAATCGATATGTTAAATCATTTAACACTTCAACAGATTTTTTTCTCGTAGGCAATGTTTTCAAACAGTTTTAAATTATGATACAGAATCATTTAACTTAACCTCTAAGTCATACACATTGGTTATTGTATAGTATTTTTTAAGATAACGTCACGTGGAGAAATTGTAGACACCTCATTCAATAAACCAACGAATGAAATCAACATGCGACTGGAAAATAGTATTTATAAGAAGGTTTCTCCTGGGGCCCGATTGCTCGCCTTTTATGTTGACAAAGATGACAATAGAATTGTGGCTGACTCGACAAAGTTTGCTGTCGACCCTGTGTGCAGAGGTACACCGGTATGTATGTAGAACAAGACAATAACATATGTAAAATATATTGTTGTTTTAAATTCCCCAAACCTTTAGGAGTGTTAAAAAAGTACATGTTTTTAAACGACTACCCTAGTTTTAAGGTAACCAGCGAGTGCAATACAATTATATAACCTTAAAAGACAGTATAAATAGAAGTGTCTATACTTCTGAATGGTGATATTCTCCTCTGTCTAGGAGAACGGTTATTAGGTAGGAACTGAGACCCAAACCTACAGTTAACATTATGAGATAGAGAGGAGTTTCTACGTTCAAGAGTAGAATAGTAGAGCTGTATCAATTTGATATGTTTTACTATTCTAAACCTTTAGCCCATTCAGCTATTCACATCAAACATCAGCGTGTATAGTGACACAATATCAACGACGTCATTTCCGAATTGCAATTTAGTTTTGTTATTACAACCTTATATATATATATTCATCCTCTATGTTATATTAAACACCGAACGTCTAGACCATTCCTTATCAACACTCTTGGTCAAAGTGAAAGTTTAAACGTTAATTCAATCCATATATGTTTAAAGTGTAATACATGTGCATAAAGGCCCTTAAGCATACTTCTATGAGTGTCCTATATCATTATATAATGTATATTTACATTAATATATAAACACATACCTATATATATATATGTCTTATTCAAAACCATTATAACCTTACATCGGTAGTTTTAAGAAGTGGCTTTAAGGTACATGCACAAAGTGCTACAAACTTAGGCGCATTTGTTCTATTCCAAAAATATTATCTTATGCATTATATGTATAACAATTGTTATATATGCACACAAGTTGTTTAAAACAGAAATAACATCAAATGTTTTAAAAAGATATGCCTTTTGTTAAATGCACCACGAACACGAGCATGTGTGTTTTCTCCAGGTTCTCCGGTTTACCCCATTAAAACAAGACCACACGCTCACTCAACATCGTGCAAACAAGAGTTGAAAAGTATAGTTTTAAAACCTACAATCGTAGCTATATAAATGTAATTTAGTTTGTATTATTAAAAACTTAATATTATGAGGTAAGTGCGCAAATACCTAAAACCGATACGAGTCAACGTTACTTAGTACGTTGTTGTAGTTCCTGCACGATAAGTATGCTGTTTTTTATTTGTTCTAGCTTGAGTTGAAAACAAAGAAAAGCGAAATATATCCCGGCGACAGAACTGAACTGACGGTGACTGGACCGAATGGAATGTGGGTCGGATTTAACATCATGGACAAAGCGTTGCTTTTGCTCAACAGTGACAACGTCCTCAAGCACGATACGGTACTATTGTTAGAGAACAAGTCCTCACAATACGCTTCCCTTACTTAATACTGAAAGTTAATAGTCGTAATTAAGAAAAAGGTAATTTGATTGATAAGGATTCGCTCATTGCTCCGAAAATAACCAATGACTAAACTTATTATTGTACTTAATTGTTCCAAATAAATGATTTATTGTTGTCCTTGTTTCTGTAGATATTCCAAGCAATGGACTCTCATGACCTTGGTTGTGGAGCTGGGAGTGGAGAGACTAGCGAAGAAATTTTTAAGGTCCTTTAAATATAAATAACGTTTTATTTCATTTCATTACTAAATGAACGGGTGATTTTAATTTTTCACTGCAGTTAATGTATTAAAATGGACATTTGATCGTCTTCCCATCCCCTTTTCATATGAATTAATAGTTTTTCGCTGATTGAACTGTATGACAAATTGTTAAACGTATTGCACAAATATTTCTAAACTAAACGGATGGCAAAACTTAAGATTTTCACTTAAAAGTTTTGTTTTTTTTTATAAATGGTGCAAAAGGATATTTTAAGTGAAAAGTATTTGTCTTTTACTTAAAGGAAACCGTGATGTTATTGCAATGATTTTTTTTTTTCAAATATGCACACGTTCTTATGAAACTTTTGCGTTGAATACAACTAAAATGATAATTTGCCTGATTTTATTTATTATAGTATAAATATTATACTTTGTCATTTTAAAATTCGGGCGTACCGATAATAACCAATTATTTAGCCCTGATCATATCTTATATTTATAATACAGACTAGCCTTTATTGACCATTGATTTTGCCCTAACCTATACATTTTCATTATAGAATGCAGGATTAACGATATTGACAAATGCTAGAGTCACCCAGACAGATTTGACACGAACCAGTGAACACTGTAATAAAATGAACAGAAGACGTCGAAGGAGCGCTTCTTCACTAGGTCAGCAATTGTTTAAATATTGTTTTGTTTGGAAACCTCAAATTTATAAAATTAATTATATATAGAACAATTGTGATTGTATTGATTACTTATTTTGAAATATTAAGTTAAATACTTATAAAAATGATGAATTCCTCTAAATATGTTTAATAATTGATAATTTCTCGAAGTTTAAAATACCATGACTTAGATTTTCATGGCTCTTTATTGTTTCAGAATGCCATCCCGAGATGCATAACTGCTGTGAGATCGGCGAGTTGCTTGCTGATGGTCTGCTTGAGTTGAAGGATAATCAACTTGATCATAGGAATATCGAGGTCGATCTTAACCCTCGGAACGATTGTATGGCCAATGCATTGGATATCCGCAGAAAAAAACATATCACACATGCTTGCATCATCTCTATATACAAGTTTTGTTTTGAAAAACTCTCTTCAGAGCTTAAAGGTATGCTTGACGTTTCAGTTTCAACTATTTTGTTAATAACATGCCATTGTAAGTCGACGAATGAAACATATAACTTGTCATAATAGACATATAGATGCAAATTTACTCAAACAAAACAAAATATTATAGTTGTATTGGATTCATCAGAGATTGAATTGAAAAGGAAATATTGTATGTCAATTTATACAATCAGTGATATGATATATGAACATAAGCTCATATCACATTCAAATACTTCTAGACCAAGGCTTGGAGGCAAGATCCATTTTTGCTGATGATGAGCAGTACAAAAAGGACCTGAACACAATTATTGAGTTATTCAACCACGTGCCAGCAATAAGATCACGTTTTGAGACTTCGTTTTTCTTTGAAGAACACGAACTAAAGTAAGTTTCAGCTACTTGTCATCCTAACCAAAGTTTGTGATCCTTTGTAAAAGAATCAGGTCAATTACTACTCTTATACTTGTATTAAATCACAAATACAACCTGTAAAAATAACGTCATTGGAACATACCTCTTTGAAATGAATGATCCTATAGGTGGATTTTAAATAGTTATCGCGAGTCATTGAATACTTTTGTATTTTTTTATGTAAGACCATTATCGATATTTGAAATGAAAAAAGTAAACAATGCAACATTGATTATAAATATTGCTTCAATTACTCTCCTAGAACCATGTATTAACTTTTGTAATAGTTATTTTGCTTTTCAGAAAGAAGGCAAGATGTTGTTTTTTTGTTTTATTGAACATTCAAGGGTTATTTTCTACGGATAACTTCTATGTTTCAAACAATCGGAGTATAGTTTTACTGTTTCCTCGTATGAGCCAATATCTTATGTAAATAATAGCGAAAACGCAAACGTAGCTGGGAAGATAAAAAAAATATGACTCCTTTATCGGTATGATGTCATTTTAGTGTAAATCTGAAGCGATGGTCTATTTAAAGTAATTATTGATTGGGATGAATAATTATAATAAATAAATTATATTGTTACTGTATTATATTGCAATATATATCACCCCGTGAACACCACAATAAAATATTTCTATCGTAGTAGAACTTCTATATTATGTTTAGTGATCACTCTTAAACATATTGCTATCTTAGTATAAAAACATTGATCCCCAATATGTAAATCAAATTAAAAAATAAACACAACAATACAAGTTTAATATTGATTTAAAATTAATTTTGGAGCATTGTATTCCAGGAATGGACTTTTTAAAAATGATGTCAAATACAGAGATTCCATAACGGAATGGAGTGTTCAAGCCATCGGTAAATTTAAATACTTCGGTTTATCGGTTTTAAGTGTATGAAACTTAGTGTAAGCAATACATATAGAATGTACAATTCCCTTGCGGACAAAAGATTTGATACTGAGCAAACTGGGATGACATTGGTTTGGAGTCAGTTGTTTGTTCATGTACAACATTTCTGGTAAATATAGAGGTACCAGGGAAATGTAGATTCCATAACGGAATGGAGTGTTCAAGCCATCGGTAAATTTTAATACTTCGGTTTATCGGTTTTAAGTGTATGCAACTTAGTGTAAGCAATACATATAGAGTGTACAATTCCTTTGCGGACAAAAGATTTGATACTGAGCAAACTGGGATGACATTGGTTTGGAGTCAGTTGTTTGTTCATGTACAACATTTCTGGTAAATATAGAGGTACCAGGGAAAATGTAGGCTACGAATAATGATTATTAAATTAAAAACGTAATTAAACAAAACACATATTCAAGACCAAATTGCAAAAAAAAAAAATAATCAGCTCGACAAATGTTATTTAATTGGATTTCATAACATATAATTTAGATTATCAGGTTTTTGAATGCAACTTTTGTTTAAGTTGAAGGTACACCCAAAAGTGTGATATTTCTCGTGTAAATTGAAAAGGCTTTAGAATATCATGGTTTGGTAGCAACCTTATCTTTCAATTCTAGGTATATCCGAATCTGAAGGGGCTTGTATCGCAGAATCAATCGACGTGAAGACTTTCAAGCCGTTCTTTATCCAACTTGATCTACCTTACAAAGCTACTCGATTTGAAAGTTTCAATATTAAAGCGACCATATTCAACTATGAAAACAAAAAGCAAAGTGTAAGTTTATTGTCATAGTTTCCTTTTTTCTTTATTCAGGATTGTTGGGATAAGAGTGAGGTTTGTGCACGTAAATTGGTTTAAACCCCCAGTAAATTTACAATTTCCAGTGCGGTACCTAACATTCCTTGATAAACATAACTAGTTCTTTCATAAAGTATATATGCACTGGAGTTTTGTGCTGTTGTTCCATGTTTCTTGTTTGTGATTTTGTTTTTGTTCTATGTCTACCCTTTACCATTAAATGGGGTTTATGTTTAAATATTTGGCTACTGAGCTTCTTTCTGTAGTTTTTCACTTAAGTATTTTAATGGCAGATATGTCCCAGATATGCACCTACGTACGCAGTTAATCACTGCTTTATCGATGAAAGTAAGTTAGTTTCGGGTTCCGTTCAGGAACAATTAAAACAACAACATACCAATAATAATTTATTTAATGACTGATGACAGATTTGGTTTCCGTGTACAATGTCCAAACTTATAAATATAATCAAAATACATGTTTATTATATTGTTTCTTCCAAAAGAAAGATTTATTAAAAATTGACAACGATAAACATATTCACAATTCACAACACACTGTCCTACATAAAAGAAAAAATATAATCAATAGATGCTTATGAAATACCATAAATATATGTTCAACAGCAGACAATATGCATAGCTAGAGACAATTTGGAGGTTAAAGAACACTTATACTTTTACATATATATATTACTTTTAATAATAACGACTTTTCATCACTTACTTATTACTGACATGCGTTTTTGCTGGAAATGATATTCGACTTTGATATATAATCTCCCTTTGACTGGCGGCGTTTCTCTTGTGGCGGTTTTGGCCGCCAGATGAATCATTGTTTTTGAGAAAAAGCGTCCTCTACATTCGGGATTTTATCTTTCAAACATAGGTATGTTTAACTTCTATTGATCAATGGGAGAACTGTATTTTATTCATGCCAATTTTCTCTTTTCAGGCCAGTGTGTATCTAAAAGGAGCTACCGGACTTTGCTATGGCACTTCTCCTGGAAAGAACTCACCACGAAGACGGATTGAACTGGTATTTAGATTAAACACTTATGCCATTTCCAATATCAATTACATTGATAGGTACATTTTTCATAAAAAATATACATTCTTGCCTAACAGGAGCCCAACAGCGCCCACACCGTGTCATTCTCGGTCATACCTTTGGTAGCTGGGGAAATTCCTGTTACGGTTTCAGCGTTTGTTAGCTCCAACATATCAGGAAAGGCCGATGTCATCGAAAAGAAGCTTCATGTTGTTGTGAGTGTTATTATTTATTATGCAGTGGAAAACACAGATCCAAGCCTGAAAACCAATTATTTAATTACAACCCTGTTTAAAGACACTTGTAATTCAACAAAGACTGGTAGCATATTCATCAAATTATCTTTGTTCATGAATGACATTTTAAGGAATACATCACATGTAACGCCGTCCACAATCCGTAATCCCAAAAATCAATTCTAACACATTTTGAATATTTGCGTGCGTCTGAGGATTTAAACATGTATGTAAAACTGCATTTAATTTCATATTTGATAAATGCAAATTGAACGTTATATACATCTATATGTGATGGCCATACTTATGTTAACGGTTGCATATATATATGTACATGTATTTGGTCGGGCTTAACCCTTATTGCATTTATCTTTAGTTACAATGTTCATTGACTCAATAAGCAGATATCTTTTTTATATAATTATTTGCAATTTTATTTTATGGGCCGTTGCAATTCTTGTTTATCAACAGTGCTTTGATAAGGATGGACTATCTTATACTTTATGTCAATCAGTATATGAAATCTTATGATCAATACCCGATTGGTAAAATCCGGAAAACTTAAACAGTTTAAATGTGTTGATCAAATGATTCAATACTGTAACAGCAACATCAATTCTAATATTCGGTAAGTTTTTTCGAAAGTTCAACGCTCCAAATAATAGTTTAATCCTTTCAATTAGGTCGTGTGAAAATGCAATAGCGTTATTGTTCCATCGACAACATCCCTTTCATTTCAACTCACTAACAGACTATTTAATCTATCAATTGTATTCCGAAGATGTCGTAATTGAAATAATAATGCGTTCATCTACATGTACGAGTACGAACGCGTGTAACCATCTTGTTTTAACAATAAATAAGCAATGGGATCAGCCGAAAAATGCAATGTATGCTAAATTCACCATCCTTAAATGTAACAATTCAACTGTTCTTCAAATATCCCTGTTAGTATAATTATGACACCATAAATCATACGATTTCATTCCAGCATTTGTTAGAATAACATGTTTCAACTAAATCTATTAAGACATTTAAATACATTATATTTAAGAATATACCATAGTGTGCAAGTTCAACTTGAATATATGTATTAATATTATGGATTATGTATGGATTACCATATTAACATTTGACATGAACTTCTTAAATAGAATGAGGGTATCATGGAAACGACACAAATCCACGCTTGTTTGGACCCTAACAATCAAATGGAGGATTGTAGGAACTCGCCACAAGTGACTTCAAATGGTAAGGAAAAATTCTTAGTTATCACAAAATTTACATACAATATAACATTTTCATTTAGAATACTTATAGAATGCTAATATTCAGCTGAAATATTACAATAATAACTTTTAGACTATATCTTTTCATAAAGTCTGTGCACTTTGTGCTTCCAAATGCTTGCGTTAACGGACCAACTTCAATGAAGCAGTAATTTACAATAGAGGCCTTTTTACTTTAAAATGGCTGGAGAGCGCCCTTCCGCAGCATTTTGTCGCAAAAATGAACTGCAAAACCATGTTTTCTTGCTGCGAATGGGGCTTAATCTTTCCCAAACCTGAACTTTTGATCAACTAGTTCTGACCTTGTCAAAACACATAATGTCCTGCCTACGCATCTCTCATATGGAAACAACACATGTTTTTAATAATAATTTCAGATCCGCTGTACGAAGACCAACCATTTCGAATTTACGAATTTGATCTGACGTTACCAGCACAAGCTTTGACTGGAACAGGCTCGGCAACAGCCTATATTGAAAGTACATACATTATAAATTATTTTGTTACGGGCCGATTTAAGGTAAAATTCATTATAATCATTTAAAGAAAAGAAATTTAAAGAATAAAAAAAATTATAATGTGTGTTTTGTGAATATGGGGCTTCTAAGTGAAATAACAGTAGTGAAAATAGAAAAAAGTGAAAATATAAACTTTGTAAACTACTTTTAAAATTAAGAATAGTTACTTCCCTTTGATCAAAACCGGGTACATCACTTTTAAACAGGTAAATTATGTCAAAGAATGATAATTTGAAACTGCCAAAAGGTTGCATAGTTCAAATAAGCCTTTTCATGGCAATAAACATAACTTTCCGTTTATTACGGAAATGGTTATTTCATTCTTAAACACTTTATTTTAAGGGTTAATCTTTGATGTCTACAAAACATAAGATGAAAGCAAATGCTTGAAACTGGTTGTGATGTTAAAACATTAATTTAATGTCACTAAACTGTCTGATTTTGTTATAAAAATTGTGAATCCCTGGAAATCCACATAACAATTCGTTTATAAAATTAAAAACCCTTCATTACGTCAACTGTCAACGACAAAGGTAGGTCTTCACTCTTCATCTTGGAAACGACTCTACAGGCGAACCAGACTTATCTCTGTCAGCGGGTTGAATGAATATTCATATAAACTTCTCATGAAACAAATATAAATCTTGTAATAATGTTTTAATACAATGATATTCGTTGACACTTTCGACCTTGAAAGCTTTCGATCAGTAATCGGCGACCATAAAATAGAAAAATCTTGTTAAAAAAACTAGAGGCTACTTTTTCAGTCCAAATATTCTGGAAATTTGTCAGACAGGTCATTTCGTTGATTTCTAGATCAAATTTAATATGGGTCATCTGGGGTCAAAAACTAGGTCACAGATCCCAAATATGGAAAAACGTTGATAACACACTAGAGTTAACATTTTCAGTCCAAATATCCCGGTATTTTGTCAGAAAGGTTGTTTTGATGATATCTACCTCGTTACCTGGCAACGCAGGTGCCCTCGGGTCGGATTTTTTTATCCGGAACGAAAACACATGACAGATATTATTATTCTAGGTAATATTATGGACGCCGTAGTCGCAGCTTTACTTGACGGGGTTGATACGATTTTCAAAGAGCCAAGCGGATGTGGCGAACAAAATATGATTAAAACAGCACCAATCGTTTACGGGATGAATTACCTCAAACAGACAGGACAAGAAACCGCTAAAAATGAAGAAACCGGAACAAATTGGATTAAAAAGGGTAACATAAGTGATTGGAATCTTGTTGATCAAAATATGATGTATTGTTCTGAATGTCGTCATGGTCGTGTGTTTTTGTGTGTATATATATTAAAGTATTGTTTAATTAAATTAACAAATAAATTGATGACAGCGAATGCAACCAAGAAACCCAAGATTGAAGATCGCATAAATTTCCACTAACTGACTACGAGCTTTCATATTCAATGACGACATTTGTGTCTGTCGAATTTACACTTATAGATACTTGTTATCAAGTAATTAAAAATAAATAAGGCAAGAAGTTTGTTTTCGTTGTTTTACATCCGTGATAAATATTGACGGATATTTAAAATTGTTTTATTATTGGGTAAATGATGCCAAGCCTTTAAAGCGACTCAGTTCCAATGAATTAAACAATGTCAGCTGGTGATTATAAACATCCAAAATAATTTCCTAACATCTGTCGATTTCTTGATTTGAAAGGAATGATAAAGAAAATAAACGATTGTTTCAGTGTAAGATCGATATATATATATATATATATATATATATATATATATATATATATATATATATATATATATATATATATATATATATTTTCACGAATTACCATCAAAAGATCTTGTAACGATTGGTGTAGCGATGAGTGAAATATTACTTTTGACGTTCACGAGTAGGAATTTATAAACATTAATGAAAGGCTTTCAGAAACCGCTTGAAAACGTCATTCCAATAATGTGCGTGTTGCGCGTCTGTGTGTGTGTCGTTGTTTGTGTGTGTGTGTGGGTGCCGTTGTGTGTGCGTGCGTGCGAAATTTTCGTTGCGTTAACTTCAAACTTAATTTACAGGTAGATCTTATTCAGGAGAAGTGTAATGCACAAAAACATTAAGTTTGGTTGCTGTTTTTCCTTGGGCATTGCCATTTGTTTATTTTTGTATTTATTTTTGTGCGGATTTTAATCTACCAAATTGTTATGGTATTGACCTTAAATACTGATAGTTCATATTGAAAAACGTGAAGTGTACAGGAACCATAGCTTATGTGCATGTTTTAGTTAAAGCCCGTTTCTAAATATGTTTTTTTGTAATTTGTATGGAGCATGACTTAAAAAGCCTTTAAGGTATTGACCTCAAACTTTAAATACAGATGAATATCATTAAAGAGAAGTGCAATGCATAAAAACCATACAGCTTGGTTCAGTATCAGTTTAACTTATTGCCCTGTTATTGTTCACTAATTTTGTGCAGTAATAAGATATCTATAAGAGCTTGGTTCCTCCCGAAACCATCCATATCCGCCCAAGTAGGACTTGATTTTGGCCCTTAAAAAGCAAAATATTGTACTAAGGGAGAAAACTCTCACCCTTTAAAACAAATGCTTACATGCTCTGAATTGAAAGTGGCCAAAAGCCATAGGAAACAACTTTGTTCTGAAAGTTTTGTATAATTGTAGTGTTTTCTCCTTTTGAAAAATATGGCTACAAGTTTTAAATAGAGAAATGTCAGTTGAGTATATACCCTCATTAACCTCTTGTATTAATGATTCTTTTCGTGTAGGTATTTTTTTAGAAATTTCGGGTTACCAGAAAGCCGACGGATCTTACGCAATATGGAAAAGAAGTCCAGCGAGTTTGTGGTATGTTTATATTGGTGTTTATTTATTTTCCTCCAACACTAACAGATGTACCTTATATATTGTAATAAGTAGGTTAGGTATCCTATCGCTTTCATTTAACATGTTTTATTACAAGCGTTTTACACAATTTAACACAATATGTATACATTTTTCATATTGTTCGTGGAATCAAGTAATGGTTATTTCTACTTTTCTTTATTTCGATTGAATTGATTGTATAAAGTTTACAAAATAAAGAAAAAAACACATTGGGATTTTCTAAAAAATAAAACATTTTTGAACATAATACATATATGTCTATGCGTTGTTACACAAAAAGAGGATTGTTTGAAAAGACAGATAATATGATATGAACTATAGAAACTGATTCTGTAATGATAACTTTGTAAAGTTCAAACTACATTTTCGTAAGAAAATAGCAGTTTGACAAAGAATATTCATTAACAGTAGTGCAATGAGGAAAACTTGTTAACATCTCCTTGTGTCAGTGCTTATGTGCCGTTAAGCTGTTGCCCATTATATTGATTGTATTGGACTGTCTCAATTGATTCAAGACAACGATGTTTATATTGTGTTTGAACCAAGTGTTGACAAAAAAATCAAGTATCTTTACATTTGAACAATTTTAATTGTTAAAGGTTGACGGCATTTGTTGCAAAAGTATTCTGCCAAGCCGAGAAGGTAGTAGATGGAATTACAATCAAGGATAGCTTATTAGAGACTCTGGAATATATCGCTAAAAACCAAAAAGGTGCAGGACACTTTGTGGATAACAACCCTGTTTCGGATAATAAAATGCAGGTGTGTTTGAATGTAAATGTCTGTCCCATATAAATTCATTTTCGCTGTGGATTGTAAATTGTAGATAAATGATAAATAAATATATTCCTAAATCAGCAAAACAAGTACGAAGTATAACAATATATTGATTGTATAGTCTAGCAAACAATTATATTACACATGCTGGATGGAACGGTAAGAAATTGAAAAATACGTACGTATTGGAATTTTGAAATTAAATTTAGTTTTAACTTTATTTTTACATCGACTGTGAAACAAGTTATAACAACATTTTTTTTAACACTCTCGTTGACAAGATGCTATGCGAGAGTGTGGTCTTGTGTTGTGTTATCTGGTAAAAAGGAGAGCTTAAAGGAAACCCACTTGTCCGGCTTACTGACAACAAACTAAAGTCCAAACAAAATAAATGCATGTGAAAAATAAGGCTCCTCAATTAACACCGGACATGAAAAATGAGACGATGCCTTTTTAAACACCAATGCCTTTACATACGAGATATTACTCGTCGTCTTTGAATTTACAACACGAACAGACAGGCAGATCTTATTGCTTCCTTTAATTGTTTTAAAATTGTTCGAATAAATGAACGCGGGTCACTATATTTATATATTTATCAATAGTCAATATTCAAACTGAACATTCTTCAACTTGTATATCTTATATATCATGTTGCAAGGTACTGTGAAAAAAGCAGTACAACATATCATTTTGAAATAAGTTTAACTATGTACTTTCAAGAATGATACAAATTATCGTAAATCAGCGCAATCATATGATCGTTATACGTGTAAACGTTGCGTCAATGCAAGATGATTTAAGAAGAGCGTATAATTGAACTTATAATGCGATGTCGTTGCTAAATGTTCATGAAGTTTGATCTAATACGTTATTCAAGATTGATCAATTTTATAGTATATCGTCCATTAGTAATTCATTTTATATAATTTATAAGTACATTGCGGCTTTTGAGCTGCATACCATTGAACTTTGAAGGATATTTTTGTTTTAGGGCGTCCTTGGCAAAGGTGATAGAAAGGTAGATCCCTCTTTGACATCATTTGTGTTGATAGCATTACAAGAGTGCTCGGGAAGGACAAAGGTAGACATTTGCTATTTGATCGGAAATGTTTTTGAGAATGTATTGTTGTAATGTTAGGTGTTGTTCGAAAATCGTGTTGCCATTCTAAAGTAAGCAATGTCAGGAAATATAAATATATTTATACACAAAGACATGATTATACCCCCTCAAACTTCGTTTCGATATTGGGGCTGGTGGGGCCAAGGTCAAGGTCACTGTTACTAAAAATAGAAAAACGGTTTCCGGACAATAACTCATGAAAGACTAGACGGTTTTGAACAATTTTGGTACACAGGTGTAACATCAGAAGATATAGATCAAGTTCGAAATTTGGGCTGGTGGGGTCAAGGTCACTTTTACTAAAAATAGAAAAATGGTTTCCGGACGATAACTCATGAAAGGCTTGACAGATTTGAACATTTGTGGCAGTAACCTTGAAGTTATGGCCTCTTTTCAAAGGAATGATTTGCAATTCCTGTATCCAGGCGGCATTTGGGGGTATTCGTCACTCCTGCGACAGCTCTAGTTTTTTTGTTTATGGCTTGCAATAAACATTTTACCCTACGTTCAAATCATTTGGCAATAGATAGGTTAAACAATTTCGGATTCAGCACTCTTATTTAAATGAGTGACAAAATAATATCATTTTCGAAAACATTTATTGATTTTTTTTTTCCATTCCCGATTCCAACCACTAAATAATGGGATGGTTTTCAACAGTGCGCTGAGAGTTTTTATGTTGATCAATCTGTTGTAGGACGTTGAAGGGGTTGTTGCAAAAGCCATTAATTATCTGGAGAATTTGCCACTAGATATTCAGCAACATAATAAATACTTGCTTGCCATCACAACTTATGCTCTTGCCCTGAGTAACAGTAAAAAGAGAGGAGAACTGATGAACCGTTTGTTAAATGCCGCAACAAACAGTGACGGTAAGAGCAAACTTTTCGCTGGCTTTCATTAGACAATATCTACATGGCCCAGGAAATGTATCACAAGTGATACAAGATTATAAATATTTCAGATAACATTAACTCTCGACTTTGTTTTCAAGAAATTTCTGATTTTCATCGACATTGTGTGGGCATTGTCTGCTTGTTTGTGATCTACATATTAGTTTTCTTGAAAAACAAATGCGAGGTATAATTAAAACAGTTGGGCCCAAATAAATACAAATACATATTATCTATATAATGCAGGTATGATATATTGGTCCGACCATAATGGAAATGCAGCTGATGTTGAAACTACTGCTTATGCTTTGCTAGCTTTTCTTAAGTTTGATGATATTCGAACAAGTGGGAAAATTGTGACATGGTTAACGAGTCAAAGGAAAGCCATTGGTAGTTTTTCCTCGACACAGGTAAGGAAACTAATTATAAACTTTTACCCATCCATTTCATTTTGTGCATTGCATGTTGATTGTATTGATGGAACAATTTTATTGAACACGTAAAAAAATAATAAAAAAAAATAATGAGGACGTATCTTTTTGAAGTTTTCAAAATGCTTCAGCTTGTTTGAATGACATTTCATTTTATTAATGTGATGAAAAAAAGAATTATGCCATTAAGAAACTTATGAAAATGGCATATATTTGTATTGATATATAATACAATGCTTCAAATTCATTCTAGGACTCATCTTATTTTTACCATTCGTTCCCTTGCTTTAAAATGTATTATGATTGTTTACTATTTTCTTTGTTCCTTTCTAGAAAAATCTTATGTAGTGCTTTATCTTTTAGAAATTTGAAAGTCAGTTACTTTATTCGTATATAGGGCTTAATTTGTGTTTGAATGATATATTCTTATCGTAAGTAGTGCTTAGTTTCATGGACATATGTTAGTCAAATGAAGTATGTAGTTTATCCTTGTTTAAGGGCATTAGATATAGTGCTTTATCTTGGTTTAAAGGTCTTATGCTAATCTTATGCATTGGATTATGTTATTACTTAAAATGTATCCAAGTAAGTAGAACAAGGCACGAAATGTCGAGGCTGTTTTTTTCTTAGAAATAGTGGACACTCGAAAACCTGTAATTACAGCGTTAAGAGTAATATTTTTTATAGAAATGAACAATTTTAAATGATTCTCATTTTTAAAGGGTCAGCTTTAAAACATCGAGTATTCGAAACAGCTGTTAATAGTTTTATTGTATGAATAAATGATAACAATAACTCAATTTGATAATTTATTTCATTATTGGACAGAAACATGTAAGAATGTCAATTCATGTATATTTTGTACATATTTTTTTTTATATCTACTTGCTTTCAATATGTGTTGTGTTTTTTTTTTTCTCTTTTTTCATACCGATTTCACTCGTAAACTCGAAAAATTACATTTATGTAAATTTAAACATACTTGTAAGGTAGTTTAACATTGAATTGTTTTACAAATAAACTTACTTCCTCTTATTTTTACTTACAATGCTAATGGATTATTGGGACATTGCATTAAATTAACTTTGACTTTTGATTTGCATAGATTTGTAAAGCCATTTCGTCACTAGATAAAGTGAATGAGTATCCAGCCAAGTAAATATGCTCAAGCTCTATGGCCCATATGATTGCTAGAGATTCCATTCTTTTTGCAAATACCGTGCTGTATAAATAAGTTAATGATTTGCTTGCACAATATACAACTATCGTTGAGCTCCAACGAGCTTTGTGAACGTTACGTTGCGCGATTACACGGACAATTCCTGCTGATGGTATGTATACCTGATTAAAATCCATCAATTGTCGGTAGGATATGCTGTGTTTTCTTTATGACTTGACTTGGCTGGCGCATATCAACGCAAAATCTTATGTTATTTGCCTTGGTATTGGAGAAGGTGTGACCACTATCGGCGGCACCAAATCCGTAAGGCCGTCTACTCGTTCTGTGAGTAACTCATTGTGCAACTGGATGACAATAGGATGTACATTGGAAGGATCAAGGTACAAGTCTATCTGCTTATCCTTCAATCGCCAGTACAGTAACAATTGGTTTGTATATCGGCCTTGCTTGTAACATGTATGTAACCTGTGGGTATTGCTTGTATTACTTGTAAATTGACAGATGTAGCATATTACAGCAAATTGTTACTATTGCTTGCAATTAAAAGTATTTGGGCTGGAGTATATTTCTCTTTTATTACAATGACAATTTCAAGCTTCACCAAAAGTTTCACTTGTGATTAAGTACCATAAGCGTTTACATTCCAGCTTGACTAATGCATTTTTGGTTTTGGTTTCGAAATGTTGTAAGTTTATTCGTCTAAACATTCACTGATGATCCAGAGTCTATCAAACGTTTGATCAGACGTCCATTGATTGTCATATTAGTGTGCGGTCTTGGTTTTTTTAAGGTAATGTTAGGTCCAAATGCATAATTTGTGTCACTTTGGTCACTGTCATCACGTTCAAAAAAGTCATTTTAAAGTGTGTGTTTTTTTAGGGGTTATCAGTTTTGAGCGACAAAACTTCTCCAAAAGATTGTTCGTGTGATAATGATTACAATCATTTTCAAACGCTGAATACTTGAATGTGTGGGGTAGTTAAATCAACGATTTCGCCATTTATTCGTTTTCTGAATGTCCGGTTTTTCCACACGTATTATCTTTGATTTTAATTTAAGTTTTGTTATTTCATTGGCTATCTCACCTGCACCAAGTTTGAGTTTGTAAGCATCTTTGTCTGAAAGATCAATTGCTCGTACGTATTTGATAAGTTATTCGACATCTAAATTACCTGTTTAAGCGACAAAATATTGTAGAAGAGAAAGAATTCGTGACTTTAATGCATTGTCTTTGTCCGCAAATTTACAATTTTCATACAGTTTTAAGAGTCGAGTGTGATGTATATCAATCAGTTCATTGGCATCTTGTTTTGCCTGTTGAAATTGTTAGACTTTAAATTCCGTGCACTTTTTTGGTGCAAAGTAATCGTTCACTTTTGTTAGCCTTGTCTTGTAGTCTTTACATGTGTCCGGCAGAATATCAACAAAAATGTGTTGACGGCAAAGTAAAGGAGTATTGCTCTCTTCCGTTTTTATCCTTAAAATCCTTACCCAATAGCAGGTTTCAAGTCTACTTCACCATTTTTTACACCTGGTGTCTCCCACCAGTTTATTCACAACAAAGATCGAAAACACTTGACTAAATGTTCCATTCTAACAAACGCCCGCTTAAACGTATCATTTTCAATAAGATAAAGTAAGCAAGAATCATCAAAACTCACTTAGCGACGCCATTGGAACACATTCGTATCGTTTAATGCCTTTTGAAACATGTATGTTACGCCAACTATTGTTCTTTTTGTACTTAAAGTATTATGTAGCATTTATTCAGCTGACTGTCCATTAGCTAAACAAAAACTGTCTATTCTTAGAGTATTTGACGATCCATCCTTTAAATAATTGATAGTTTGTAGAATAAAATAATTTTCCAAATTCCGATATTCTATATAGAGTTAAAAAGGAACAATTGGTAACGTCACAAATATGTTTTAAATTTTCTAACTATGTCTCATTTATATAATATGGATTCAAACGAATGTTTGAATTTTCGATCAAACCTTTGGTATTTGAATTATCAAAATCGATAATTTCAATTATTTAAATGACCATGCCAATTGAGGGTTTAAGGACCAAAGTCTTGACTGCCTAGTTGTGTAATATTGCTTAAATTGCCTTGATGATATGAATGGCATATGCTAGTGATGTGCTTTAAACTGTTTTCCATGTTTCGACATAACGTTCGTGCTTTGAAATGTAACTGTGTGAATATATGTATACTAAAGGTGAGTAAATCCACGTTTGTGTTTGTTTCCCATAGTTATATTTAGTAAAGGTTAATCCCAGAACGTTGCTGCAAGTCCGACTGAACGAACCTCCGTTTGCGCATAACGTCATTTAACTAGGAATTTACGTACTTCGCCGAAAATTTATGCAGTGTTTACAAATATGAAAGCAGTGGAAATAAAATAATTCAGTTTTGTGTTTTGTTTTTCAAAATGTATTGCATTTTGTATGGATATATTCTTAAAATGGAGAATTTCAGAGACTAATTTTGGGAAAAATTAAGGTCCGTAGCGGGTACCGGCTACGGCATAGAAGGGGAGAAAGGTCTCTGCTGTTATTATAACCAATACTTATAGTTAACTACAACTTCTACAATATGCGATTATTATTTTGGTAATTTAATATTCGTATATTCAATCGAAAGATTAACAAATTATTCGAATACGACGTTTTCCATTTGTTTGACTCCCTAGAAGACAAAATATACCATTCTTTGAGTGTTGAGTGAATGGGATACCGTTTTCTAAAATAGTGTGTCTTCTTTTTTATAAGGACATACCATTACTATATTGCTTTAATAGTATTTAGATTTTGCTATGGGTTTATCCTATTCATATCTAGTTTTTGGTATTTGTTTAAAGGACATATTCTTATCGTATGTTGTGCTTGATCGTTGTTTAAGGGATATATATGTATATGTTATAGTGTTCGACCTTTTTTTAAAAGTCATTTCTTAATCTTACATGACTCTTTGCTATTGCTTAAAGGACACCGTAGTTGCCCTACAAGCACTAGCTGAGTACAGCGTACGAACCTACAAACCAGAAGTGGACTTGAACATTGTAATCCGAAATGGACCAACATCAACGATGGTTTCCATAACAAATGACAATGCTTTGCTTCAAAAAGTCATACCTGAGGTAAATTCACTTAGGGTGTTGTAATTTAACAACTTTGAAATCGGAGATATATCAACGATAGTGTTACTTGGTTTGTTTTCCTGGTTAATTATTTATATTATAATTTAAGATTGATATTTCTTCCAGCTCCTGGTTAAGGGTCAAAACAATAAATTCACGGTCACTGTTAGTGGCAGTGGGACGGCTAGAATGAACATTGAGCTTCGCTGGAACAGGAAAGCGCTGTTAAATGAGAAATGTTATTTTAACGTCTCGTCAATTAAAATCAACGCGGTGAATCCGACATTTTCTGGATCTTCTCAAGACAGGTTCCGAATTATTAATGAGTAAGTACATGTTTAGCTAATTTCTTTTTATCATATGAAAAACTTGTCAAAACTATTTCAAGGTATTCAAAGTAAACTGGGTATACATGATGTTTGTTTAAGATACAACTAGCAAGGTCCATAACTCTGGCTTGAACAATTGTTGAAATATGCCACTCTTTTGACTTACAAAAATCACGTTTTAGTTTTTCTTATAAATCGGTGTTATTATATTACTTGTGCCATTTTAACTCGACATATTACAGCTGGCCACCACGTATTGTTTTATTAAGTTCTCTGAATGGGGAACATATTGTCGCCGCCTCGTCTATCATTTCTTCCGTCCAATACATATTGATGCGGAGAATAACTAATTTAAAACAACTGAATAGATATCAATGAATACTAGACAGATAACAATAGAAACTAGAACAGTGACTGAAGACCCTAATCCTACCGTTATCCATTGCTCATCATCTCCCCATTTGACATTTACTGGATGCATTAATGAAAGCAGTAACTTGTTCAGACTTTAATCTCAAACAGTACTGAGGGTTTTAAATAAACCTGGAATATATAAAACAATGAGAAGGAGAGAAGTGTGCAAAAGCATTAATCCATAAGTCTAGCCTCAGCCATTACTGATTGAACGCCGCTTTACCATAAGTTTGGCTTTTTTGTGAGGAATTCACCTCAAAATGAATTTCAGGCATTTAGTTCAAACGTTTTCAACAGATAGAGCCAGTTGAGGTATACAATGCATATTCAACACGACTACAACTTTGGTTAACTATTTACAAGAAGTTGCTCTTTTCTCATTTAATATATATATATTTGCCTGTAGCACAACTTGAAAAGTCTTTGACTTTAAACTTCTCATCCGGAATATCTTAAAGATAAATGCAATGCAAAAGAACCATAACTCTGTTTTTAGTATCATGTGTCTACATATTTTTGTCCGAAGCATAGCTAGGGGAAGGTATGTCAAACCCCATACATAGAAATATCTTAATAATGATGAGGTAAGTGACCAAAAAACATAACTCTGTTTTCTTAACAGTTGTAGCCCTTTGTTCATTTTTTCAAAAGTTATATTTTCTCATTTGCACTTTTTTTCCGAAAGAGTATCCTTTTGATTACCAAACATTGTTTCAAACAAAAACCATGCAAAATGTAGTTAAAAACCCTTGTTAAACAGTTTGAACTAACCTCAAAGTGCATGTCCAATTTATTGTCGAACATATAACGAGCATGCAATAATGTATTATACTGCAGATTTTATTATGAATAGTACATATGCACCAATACAGAAACTTGCTTTGTGTAAATGGAGTACATGTCATGCTTACACCGATGTTGCTCGTATATATTTAGACAATGTGAAGTTGTTTTTTTCTATTATACATTGTAACTAGACTATGTCATGTATGATATCATATTTGACTTTATGTTCTTTGACTGTTTCCTATCCGTGCAACGCATTTGTTTTATAATATTTTGAACAAATTACGTATGCTTTTTGATGATTATATCTTATCAAATCGATTAACGCATTTTTACTTTCTATATGTCATGGTCACGTTATTTAGGTTATTTTACCTTTATTACGTGTGACTCGTGTTCTTAGAATTTTAGGTAAATGAAAATCACAGGAACAAGCCCAGTAGTAAATACAACCCTTTTAATATTTAAGGAGTTATGGACCTTAAGACATTGAATGAGATAACCAAGCACTAGAAACACAACAATACCTCAAACAGACCATACATGCTTATTTAATAAATAAAAGGACATGTCACGTATGTTATTTAAACATTTTAGTCATGCTACCATTTGTATGTATTAAGACTGTGAAACAACTGCTCTAAAAGCAGCCATTTTAATATTTCTAGGTCGTGCGATGTGTGTGGACGATGCCCTGGTGACGACAGAGAAAATGAAAACGACAGGATAGACTATGAGGACGTCGATGAAGCAGTGCACAATGAGCGCAGTAAACGAGAGGCAGGCAAAGAAACACCTCAAAAATGTGTTACATTTGATGTCAAGTATGTATGATATTCTGCCAAAACAATTTGTAAAAAGAAATATGTTTATTTGAGACGTGTATCCTTATATACAGGTTGAATAACCTACCAGTACAAGATGTGAATACGTTTTAAAAAAAACAACTATGTACACAGTTTTTTCTAAGTGCATGAGGTGTTCTTAAAGTTTCGTAGACATATCCTTTATGACAACTATTTAGATTTTCCTTTATGACTATCGTTCCGTTTTCTTGGAAATTAAAAACGAATCAATAGTTTGAATATTTTATGTGCCCGCATTTGTGCTAATATGCAATGACCTACATATATTTCGCACTTTCTTCTATACGTTATTTGTACTAGTATGTAGTGAATCAACTATTGCTAATTGTCTACAGGACCATCAATGGTGTTATGTCGCTAATGTCGATCGTGAGAGTAAACCTTGAAACTGGTGTGAAAGCAATAGAAGACGACTTTAAAGAGGTGGGTTAGAGCTATCCGAGCGAACTCAATGGAAAGGTGTACTTTGCGTCCATGATCAACAAAATATATATAACAAACATGTCCCTAAGGGAATAATTCATGTTAATACGGTAAACATGTATGCGAAAATTTAACCGAAATACTCCACTTACGACTAAAATAAGGCTAACGTTTTATTGGGGAGGATCATGTTTAGAGCCTATCTTACGGTTCACTGGGAAGGGGTTGCAAAACCTTAATTGCGCCCTCTAACGTCAAATTGTGTATCCATCACTCTTACTTATATTTAAACTTTTACGGGGTCATTACAGTATTGTGTACAGGAGTTGTACCGAGTATAAGCAGGATCGTGAACCTGGTAACCGATCCAAGAAGTCACTTCTCATGCATATTTTTTTAAGAATTTAGTACGGTATAGTTATATGGCCATTCATTTTCTTAAACATTAATGTTATATATAACAGCAGAACAAGTTGGTGTTTATACGTACATCTACTTCTCTTATTCAATGCCATTAATATATAGTAATTCTTTGCAATTATGACTGCATTGGCATCTTTGGTACAGACACAAATTTCAAGTTTTAGAACGTAAACTTTGTAGAGCATGGAACCTATTGAATGATGAGAGCTTGACTTCGTATGTTAAATTTATCACCTTTTTTCATCTTGAAAAAATGGCTACACAATAAAAAGGGTGTTTCTACTTTTATTGCAGCTAATATCGAATGGAGTCATCGACAGATATGAGATGCCGGAAAACGGCAAGAGTTTCGTGATTTTCTACGTTGATAAGGTAAAGAAACGTAAACCTGGTACCAAGGATTCTTTCTGAAAATAGGGTTTTATGAGCTTGACTGTGTTTTCGAAAATGTTATCTCTTTGGCATCGTTGTCGTTCGTTCACAGAAACTATAATTTGTCCACAAGTAAAAAACATTTCTAGATACGCTATTGAAACTTGGTAAATATGTGGCCAGAAACGATACTAACATGTAAATAAACCAAGGTCACTTAATTCTGGCTTTAAAAGTTGTGTAGTTACGTATCTGTTTGACAGAAAAAAAACAAGAGAAAAGCATTAGCGTGCTCTCTGCGGCGCTCTCGTCTAATAACTGTTTTGAACGTTAAATATTGGATCAAAAATGTATATCTAAACATATATTTTACAGAATGGTGTTATAACTACATGCTACAAGCCGGAGTATTTACTATATAACTTATAAACCGTATGAACAGTCATTTCTATTATGAAAGCATAAATTTACATTTAGATCAGTCTAGACCCGAAAAAGTTCATATTTAGACTGGAAGATCATTTCAATGGTAGTACAGCGTCCCGACAGCCTGCGACAATCGTTGTCTACGATTATTACCAACCAGGTAAAGTCTTTTCGACTATAACAAAGAACGTGAAAGCCATTTTTACGACTTTATTACAAACCAGATAAAACTATTTAACCACTCTCACAAACCTAGTGGAATACTTTTTACGATTTTTACAAATCATGTAAATGCCGTTCTTGTTTATAACAATTCAGTTCTAAACAAAGCAAACTATTTTTATATTTATTTTATATTAAATGAAATAGGACTGACAAGTCTTCAATCTAGCTGAAACAAGTAATAAATGCTCTCAGAAAACGTGACCTTTTTAAAAAATATAGAAACATTTCAGCTGGGTTAGAATTTGATATCCGTTTTATGTTTGACGAATAGTTAATTTTATTCAAACAAAAAGTAATATCATTATAAGCTTTTTAGCACAACTGCAAGTCATTTCAGATCAGTGTGTTTCTGAAATAGCAAACATCTGGGCTGGTATTCAATATTGTTCTAATTGGATTTAAGAACGATGTAGCTAATCGGATTACTTTTATATATAACTACCCAATACAGTGAAGGAATTAAATACTGAAAGACCCTATGATTAACTGAAGTTGCATATTGAATACTACCCCAGATTTTAAATTGAGTATCATTCACAAAATAGAAAGTAGTTTTAAACGTTATCATTGTGTTCGGCTATTTGTGGTAATATTTTATTTTTCAGATCTGCAAGATGTCATCACATATTCATAATCATAAGAACATTTCAGCCTTTCAGTCAACGATTGTTTCAATATCACTGTCAAAACTAATAATATATATCATTTGTTTAGAAATGTGTTCACACGCAGATATAAATAAATATGACTTATCACTGCTGATTCGACGTTCGTATTTATATCCTGAAAACAATATAATTAGTACATGAACAATCGTTGCTGCTTATCTTTATTCACAATAAATTGCATTGTTATTATTGAATAAAAACAGACACCATTTTGGCTAAAAACTGAATAGTTATTGATATGTATGTGTTTCTCTACTTTAGAAAAGAAATGCATAAAACCCTATGGCATCGGTTATATTTATGGACAGGAGGTTGCCTTCAGGTGTAACGAAAATAATGAACAGTGCGAATGTCTGCAAAGTAAGTCTGTACTAGTATCAAATTTAGATTGCATATATTAATACAAATGCCCACTCTATGCGCTTGTCCTGACATACTTTGTTAACATGTAAGTTAACGAATTTTTGAGTTCATCGCTTTAAACAGGGTGTATCAGAGCCAATTAGATTCAGATATTTCATGCACGATTTTACAGTAATTGATGTACGTCACTGAGTCGATTATTCTTCCGTCGTGACATCATACGTAATGATCTACTTACCCGAGTTTCAACGATAAAAATCAATGTCGGTTAAAGTTCATGTATAACAAATTAAATAACTTCACACCCTCTGCACTCACCCACCCGAATGCACTCAGCCATTGAAATGTCTACAAGGTGTGTAAAGTGCTTTCAAAGTAACAAGAGGCATTAAGTTAATGATGTACAATAAGGGGCCATTATTCTTTTTGATAAAAGATATTAGCACACTTGTTAGATTTAGATAAGAAACATTATATGAGAGAATTTTGCTCCATTTTCTGTAGAACGCCACTATAAAAAGCAACCATATACTTAGAAATCAGTAAAGACACACGGGCATTCTACGACTATTTTGTATATATGTAATCTCTCTTTCAGGTCTGTGTTCATCTCCTGTTGAGAAGGAACTGTTCGATTACACTGTCGAGTTTAGCAAACTTTCTAAAGATAAAAAGGCGCAAAAGACGAAACCAATTGACATGATCAAAAATTATGCATGCAACATGGAAAAGGCGAATTTCGGTATATGTCTTTCATTAAATATTATGTATTAAATGTTTAGTTTAAATATATCGTAATTCCAGATGTCCAACTCAAAATTGAAACAGTTGTTCCATGAGCTATAACCGAAATGGTCGCAATTGGAATTATCTAAATTAATGAAATCAAATATGAAATGGGACATACCGTTAAACCGTCCCAAAAAAAGCTTTTAAAATGCCATGCTTTCCTTAACTATGCATATCAACCAAAAACCGGCTCTTCTGCAGTCCAGGAAAAAAAATAAAAAAATGGGAGAACAAAACAAAAAAAGAAATTGAGTACGCATACGATTTTTGATAAGACGTTATTTAGTGGTCGGTAAAAGGGAATTGACACCAATGACAGGCTTCTAGCATACATAATGCTTTCCGACAAGGTCACTTCCGGTTTATTTCCGCAGTTTATTTCCTATCTATCGTAACTTGTTAAAAGCACTGGATTACAGGCAAAATATATTAATTGGTGAGTAAAACTTGTATGGAACATATTTTATCCATTCTTATATATATTTACCACTTTTTGTGAATGTCAATAAAGTTTTCCACGTTCATATTAGACTTCAGTACACATACAAGTGGGTTGGTAAAATAGCAAAACAAATTGTTAAACATAAATTCTTAGTCGGATTTAAAGACTTCAAATACATTTTATTTTTATAAATTACGTATTAGATTATACTTTGTTGAGTTTGTTTTTTGATTTGATAAATGATATGTTGCTATTTGTGTGTGATAAAACTTTTAAACAGTGATGTAAACGAAAATTGAAGTATAATGTGATTAAGAATGGTATTTAAATACTGACTGGTGTACTGTATATAACAAACCTGCAAGTCTGCAGGAAATGAGTTGTTAGAACAATATTTAAACTTTAATATTGTTAGTTAGAGATTTCGTTTTTTGTTTCCAATAAAACACTTATTACACTTAAGATCCATCTCACATGCCATTACTGTAGCAGCTTAAATCCTCGTCATTTTCACAAAAGTTTATTATATTATTCTCTTTCCATGTACTTTCAATGTGCAATTACAATTAAAAACTGACTCGCTGACCTCTGAATATGTTGATATTATGTTGACATATGTTGTTAACATGTATGTAGAGTATATAAACAGCCGCTTTAGATCTTTGACATTTTTTTTGTTTCTTCAACCCTACATTATTGGGGACAAAATTAATGTCCAAATGTTATAAAAAGTTGTCTGAACTCGCATAATTCTGTTGTAACATCCATGATGAAACATGTATTTGATTAATTTCAGACATGACCATCACCATTCTGGATGTTTGAGTCCTCTGAGTCGAAGCTCAACAGGAGAAGGCAGTTGATACAAATGATCTGGTTACAAACTATACTATATCAGTGGTTTTACAAGAGGCCTTTGTTGTGAAAAACACGAGAGACAGATTTCATTCAAGAACAGACATAAAATAAATGAAGTGTCAATATGAATAAATAATATTTCTGACTGCAAGGACAAAAGAAATACACACAAGTGCCATACAAACATTCATTTGGAACAAAGGTCAAATGTCGAGATACACCTGAAACTTGATCTGATTTAATGTCATGTAAAACTTCTGTATGATATTAAAAAGAGTCACATATTTGCTGATCTTATGTTTTATTACTCAATTTCGAAGAGCTTATTGTATCACCTGTCATCCATAATTCTTAAATATCCAATTTATGTGTTTATATAATATTTTTATTATGTCGAAGTCATAGGTATTGCTGTTTAACGACGTACCTTCATTAAACATGGTACGACGTTGACGTCACTTCCTTTCTATGAATGTTTATTTATCTACTGATTAAGGCATTCGGTTAAAACAACATAACGTGTTAATGTTGTGATTTATATTTTATTTGAGTTTTGGCAAATTCCAGAAATATCGGCTTTTGTTTATATTTTCTAATATATATATGTTACCCTTAAATCATCAATATTTCTTTACTTAAGAAATTTCATATTGCAATATACATTTGATATCAGTGCATTAAACTATAAGATACAGTTATTCTGATATCTTAATACTGAACTTAATAATAGTGTTTGGCGAAATCAAGAAATTCTCACTTTCATTTAGAGTTTAACACTTTTAAACAATTATTCCCTTGTCATTGTAAGACATTCTGAATATGTGGTTTTTGGTAACTCAAGAAATACCGACATTAATTTGTTCATTTTTTCTTTCAACATTTTACCCGTAATCCCATTTTACAAAAGATAATGTGCCGATATATAAGGTATATCATAGTGCTGTAAAATGTTTATCAAATACAGTTATTCTTTTTATTCTAATTGCTTAAGCAAATTTTGATACAGAGACATTCCGGAAATTCATACTTTTGTTTCCAATTTTCAACATAGTACCCCAAAATTTTGCACCGTTGGATGTTTGTATACACACACATATGCAAAAATATTTAATGTGCATTTTTCTCCTTTATTAGCAATTTAAACCACAGGGGCTTCTGTGTTTAAGCACATGTTTCAAGTGCAACAGACATACTTGCTTATTGTTGATACCCAGAGTTAATCAATATGCATTATGTGCACGTTGTGTAGGGTAATTGCGTATCTGACAGATTTAATCTGGGTCGATTAGCTCAATGAAGTTGCTTTGAGGGCTGTCAATCGCGAGCCATGCAAGGTAAAAAAGTCGACTACGCCCATCACTGCACCGAACATGAGGATGTAAAAATGCGGCAAACGTATGACTTTGCTATGACTACAGCTATAATCGTTGATGAATTGGTTGATACAAATGCCAGTGATATTCTAGTATCATGAATACCAATACCTTAATCAGGCTGATCACCTAAGTATGTCAATGGATGAAGTAAGTTACTGAAGAAGAGTTATCTTTCAAACTAAATACAATACTGTTTCTGTTCACGCTTCAGTATACAAAGTCACGATTAGCGCAGCACATTTCGAATCAGAAATAGGGATAAAGTATGCGACGGCAGTGATCGACAAGGTCATTTCTCCAGGTAAGTGAGAGAGAGAGAGAGAGAGAGAGAGAGAGAGAGAGAGAGAGAGAGAGAGAGAGGCGTGAGAGAGGTAGAGAAAGAGAGAGAGAGAGAGAGAGAGAGAGAGAGAGAGAGAGAGGGAGAGCGGGAGAGAGAGAGAGAGGGGGAGGGAGGGAGGGAGAGGGAGAGAGAGAGAGAGAGATTGATGTGCATTCAAATAATTTAAACATTGACAATGCTAGTCGTTCTACATTGAAATCTTACGGGCAGTATATGCTTTACATAATTATATAACAACTGTTTCGCGTCAAATTATGAAAATAGGGCCACTTTTACATACAGCAATAAATCCTTTTATGATAAAATAAAATGAAATAGTATATATCAGACCGTCGGTAATGAATTAAAATGAAATGTAATGTTCACCTGTTTGTTTCCTGACTGTATCCTTTTTTAAGCATTTTTAGTAAATTGGCTACAACTATTCATCGTCGAATAAAACAAGCTTTGCATAGTTCTTCTAATTTCAGTCGTTATAAAAGTATTTTGTAATGGTTAAATTTCCTATTTTGCTATAATCCTAGTTTTATAGGCTGCACTCTAACAGTTTGACAGTTTGATCTCAATTGTTTAGAAAACAGCTGAAATAAAATGGGCCCATTCCAAGACAAAAAAGTGTCAACACAATCTTTCTGTGAGAGTGCATCTTTAAATCTTTAGTTCTTGATGTCATTGTCAACGAACTAGTATAGGGTTTGTTCTCATGTCACTAATAGTTATTGTATAAAAAGTAGGAAAACAGACAAAAGAGTCACGTTCCATTACAGGAAAAGTGGCCCAAGTGCCAGGTGACGAAATTACACTCGAGTGGAAATTCATGTGCAGACACCCAGCGCTGAAGGAAGGTAAAACGTATTATGTCATCGGAAAGGATCCTACAATCTTCAACGGGGACGGTGACAATACAGAGTAAGTGACAATACAGAGTAAGCGTATTAAAGCAATCAGTAGTACGTCTTATAGTCAATATGATGTAAGCAGAGTAAATCACGTCACAATTTCCTGGGACGAAAAAATCATTTTGATGCCATTAATGTTATATGTTTGAAGCTAATTTGTACTTTAAACATAATTCTTTTTTCTACAAGACGTATGCAAAAGATATTTTATCAGATGCCAAAACACCTGAAGTTAAAAAGAACTAACTATTGAACATAGTGTTGGTGTCTTTTTTACACTGTCGCTTATTTTAACTGATACATTTCTTCATTGTAATCTCATGGTCTTTTGTTAAATTTCAGTTTATTTTCCACAAATTATAAATTTCAAATTGTGTGAAAAGTGAGATCAATATATTAATAACGGCCAGAAATCCATAACCTAGTTTCCATTTCTTAACACGAATAAGTAGAAAACGAAGTTTTTTTTATTAGTATTAAGCTGTCTTCAAATACATACACATATACTCAACATTGACAGCACATGTCAGTTATTGCCATAACATTTCAGGGCTCGCTATGAACTGATGGGCACGACGTTGGTAATTGATCCAAATTACAAGCCGTTTGTGAAAATGGTGATGGACAGATTTGAAGAACAAATGCAGGAAAACAACGGATGTTCCCATTAGTGAATAGAACCGTGTTGCTTTTCTGTAATTGCAATCATCCAAAGTTATTCTTCATATGTTTTATAGCAACTGCAAAAAACCTTTAGTTATGTGACATTGAAATACGGCATTTAAAAAGTTAAACTGGTATAGAAGTGACATTGTGTCATGTTTTGTCAAACAACCGGGCAATGGGCTGTCATGCAACATCGATAACCTTATTGTTATGAATTATCATACAACTTGAAGCAGCGGCACGTGCCCTTATTATGCAATATGTTAAATAGAATTGTTAAACGCCTTTGACACTTTTGTGACTTTTACTGAAAATAGCTATATATGTTTAGTTAAAAGCCGTTTAGAACGCCATTGAAGAACTGTACATATTTTTTATGCATGTTTATTGATTTGTAAAGTAGCATTAGTTTAGACAGGAAACCTTATCTGCAATAAACTATACTCATTTTTCGTTCGTACTCGATGGAAGTTCGCAAGACAGTGAACTTTGTTTCTGTGTGGTATTTGTAGGAATAAAAATACTAAAAAAATGTAATGGACGATCATGACGATTTTTGAGTTTTTATTGAATTTTAAGTTTTGCAAAAATTCAGAAAGACACAATCTGTAATTACGTCGTCGATGAGTTAGCGTGCTCTGGCGCAAACAATTGAATATAGTACACACAACTCTCATTGATTAATGAACAGTTGCATCATTTGCTAACGTTGTAAAGTTACAATGCCTTGCTCAGGCTGCACTCTCACTTTTTGCACTATGCAAACACCATGATATATTTATATGGGTAGGTAGTCATATTACATCATAATGTCCTTACAAATAATGCTCTTATTGAAAACAATCGTTTCAGTACGGCATGCCTTTCGCGGGCTTTTAAAACATTCTGACAGGCGCAAACTTAGATATATTTAAATGGCATGATAGACAACGGCACAGATACACTATCAACAATTTTCATTCCGGTCAGGAAAAAACTTTAAACGTGCAAACGAAAGTGATATTTTAAACACATTTTTGTCACGATTACAGATCAACGGCGTCTTTCCTTATAACTATTCTGTTAAATTCAGTGACAGGTTCACCTCTAACTCGATTGACATAACAAAATCAGTGACACAGTTTCAACGAGTTGATTTGATTTTCATTTTATATGTTTGTGTAAAATAGAAACTCCATGAAGATTTGGTCCAGGGGTGATATTCAATATGCGATTAAAGTCAATCTTATGGTCATACATTTTTGATTGTATTCACTCTACAAGTCAGTTATTAATAAGAATCAATCCGATTAGCCATATCGTTCTTAGGTCAAATTAAAACCGATATTGAGTATCAGCCCTGATGTTATTCATCACAGGCATTTTTAAGATTTATTTTCGGTGTAACACAAAGCTTGTGTTCTATTTATCCCAAAATGATCCGTTTTTTAGCTTATGTGTGTGTGTGTGTGTGTTTCAATAAAGGGAATATCTTGAAAGACAACACCTGTTTGTCTTCTTTTACTTCCAATTACAAAATAATACTATAAATATTAATAATCGTTTGAATAGCCTTTATTTAGATGAATGGTAACTTTTGAAATAAAGTTGAATGCGTTTGTGTTCTGCATAAAATATTTTACAAAATATGAAATTAAACAAAATTGTAAGCAAGCTAGCGTTTTATGGAATATAAACAGGCACAAATTCGAATACTATTTACCAAGCATAGGTCCAAGAAAAATTAAATGTTTACCCAAAGCATCAACTTCAAAAACTATTCAATAATCATTGGTCTACAAATAATTGTATGCATACACAAGGTATATTTATAGAAAATATTTGTATCTTAACGATAGGAGTACAAGTGGAAATTTCGTTTCTATTTAATTTAAACATATGCAATATATAATGTTAATCTACTGTCATCAATTAGAGAAGAAAAAAATAGCTCATAGTTTTTAATCAGATTTATTTATTATTCACTTTTGCCTCAGATATAATGAATGTTGTAATGTGTCCGTGAATATGGCAGCCTGGCGGCATTAATAAGCAGCATGACATCCTAGCAGCAAAGGTTGGCAGCATGTCAGCCAGTAAAATTGGCATTGGACGAATTATATTGACGGCGTGGCAGTCTGGCAGTGCGATGCTTACATCTTGAAAGCCTAGTAACCTGAAGCGTAAACTGAGCAGGAGGACAGTCCGGCAGCCTGGCAGCTTGAATATAGCAGCATGGTTGCCTGGCAGCGTATCATCGTGGAAGCATTTTGAACTAAGAACACTCAAAGCGTGGCTGTCCTGCAGCGTGAAGTTAGCAGCATGGCAGCATGGCAGAGTGAACTAAGCAGCCCGACAGCTTGACAGTCAGGCAGCGTTAAATTGAAGGTCTTACAGCATGACAGCCATTCATCACGAACTAAGCAGCTTAGAAGCCAGGCAGTATTAAGTTGGCAGTCTTACAGCATGAAAGCTTAACAGCGTGTAGACAGCAGCCTAAAATCGTGGCTGTCTGGCCTCTTAAACAAAGCACCATGAACGTTCATGGGTCTGAAATCGTGAAATTAGTACTCTTGCAATCTGGCCGACTTAGGTTGGTAGCGTAACAGTCTCACATACAGGCACAGTGAAGTCAGCAACATACCACTAATCGAGATATTCAAGTTTTTTTAAACCAAAAATGTTTCTTTCATTAAATTGGAAATAATCATGTTGACGATTTTAGGGAATGGAAAGACCATTTGTTATCACGGCAAATAGTGCTAAATATTGTCCTAACATGCATCCAAGCGTGTACATATACAATGAGATAAATCTTTAAAACAATGATTCTAGACGTAAACTGTTTGGCAAACCTTCCCATTTTATCAGCATATTAATACTCACAGTGCCGAAAATATTGGAAGTACCATTTATGACTTTTCATGTCGTATTAAGGACGTTGCCGATCAGTTCTGCAATAAAAAATATATGGGATTGTAAGGACAAGCGGTCGTCAGTAAGTCATTTTAAAAATGGATGGTTTGATTGATTTTTTTTATATTTTTAACCACGCTAGCAGTTGTAGCAGCCTCAAAGACTCCAAATTTAGGCGGTTGGATAAGGAGAAAGTGCAGGTTTGTCTCATTCTTCGGAGCCGCAGCCCTCAAGTCAACATTCCATTATGCAAAAGAAAAAACATTCTGTGTTTCTTTCCATAGATCGCATGCAAGATTGTTTTGAACAATCACGTTATAACAATTTTTTATAATATGCATACCTTGTGCTATAATTGACATTCAACTTTTTCAACGCAAACTAGAGTATTTTCCTGTAGCCGAAAGATCTTCCTTTTTCTTACTTATGTTCTTGACTTTCCATGTGTAGTTTCGAATCAGACTTGCAACCGATCTCATTTATTTAGGTTTCCCTATTTTTCTACAAATATTGATATCAAACATTAAATTATTTGTGTGTGCCGGTAACTGTTAACATATTCATTTCCAATTTTATGAAAATTAATTTTTGGTATCAAATCATGAAATAGTCCCTTTAAAAGCAGTTTGGTTATTGCAAAGAAATGGGGATGAAAGTGTTATTTCGGTAGCTATGCATCAACCAACCATTCAAACAGAAAATCGCACTTTTAACTTTTAACAGTGATGGGCCTTTTTGTAGAGAAATTCAAAAATTGCATTTGAAACAAATAGTATTATCATTGGAATCCGAAAGTCATCCATATTAATGGGCTTGTTCCTTCAATCGTACCTTAACTTCAAAAACGTGAGTCCCTGTGTGAGAAATCCTATGGAAGAAACAATACTGATAAGTTGAGAAACATCGACTGGAAAAGGGATAATGATTTAAACAACAGTATTTGGCTGTTTGATAAAACAGCAGAAGCTGTATATATGGTTTATATACACCTCCATTTTTAAAAAACACTATTAGGCGTTAAACTTTCAACGCAAAACAACATTATATATGGAGAATTAGGTAGAACTCCATTGTATGTCCATATATTGACATCAATCATCCGCTTTTGGTTGAAAATAACAATGACGGATGAAAGAAAATTGATCAGACTTACATATAACTCGATGATAACTGACATACAATACAACGCAATGGAAATAAAACTGGCAATTAAAGTTAAAAATGTGTTTGAATCTATGGGATTCGCAGAAGTTTGGCTTTACCAAGGGGTTGTAAATACAAAATATTTTATACACATCTTTAAGGTGAGAGCTAGAGATTGTTTCATGCAAAAATGGAATGAAAAATTACGAGAATCATCAAAGGAGTCAACATACATACTATATACAAATTTTAAGTATCAGTCATATTTAGACACGATACATAACAATAAATTCAGAACAGCTTAAAAAAGCTAAGTCTATGAGTAGCTTCACATAGATTAGAAATAGAAATGGGCAGATGACACAAGCCCAAAATAATACCAAGAAATGAACGAAAATGCCAACTTTGTAATACACTTGAAGATGATTTCCATTTTCTCTTAGAATGTCCATTATACCATGAATTAAGACTCTTATACATTAAGCGATATTATTGGCGCAATCCAAATATTCCTAAATTCATCGAACTGATTTCGAGCGAAAATGTAACTACTATCAGAAAACTATGTTGTTTTGTCTATAAGGGCTTTAAAATGCGTCAGTATAGACAGTAGACACTTTTATCCACTAATTCTATTTTTCAGTGTTTAAAGCAAATGTGTTATAACTTTACTTTGTTTATACATTATGATTGATTTTGAAAGTTGTTCTATCGGAAATGTTTATATACTGAACATGTTTATATTATATGTAACTCATGGGCTGAGAGTTAATAGTTCATTAAATCTTCTTCTTCTATAACTAAATATCATATTTTATATTTTCTTCATCAAAAAGAAGTATTCGCAGTAGTGAAGGTGCAGCCTGAATGAGGCCATCTATTGTATGTAGAATGTTATAAGATGATGTAACTATTCATAGATCAATTAGAATTGAAAAGTAAAAGATGTTCTGTGACAGAGCTCGCTTACAGATCGATGATGTCATTTTCTTTCATGGAACTTCACTCTTGAAATCAGTGGCAGTTACTCTTAGCTCGTATTGGGCATCAGTAAGGTCATAATAGCATATCCAATACATCGATGTATATTGTAAATTTCATCCTAAAATAATTAATAAAAACCGATTGTAAATTATCGTATCGTTCAAATCTTATTCTGAATCTTTATTGCTTAAGATGTCATTTTTTTGGTAATGTCTAAATTACTAATCATGTTGTCAACATTAATTACAGATGTTTTCTATGTGTTTCAGTTAAAGACGATATATTTTGTTCTCTAAGTCTTTGTTATAATCGAAAGATAATAAATATAAATTGTGAACGAACGTTTAATGCGCTTGTTCTACCGCAGTTCAGATATACAAAATATAGAATTATTCAAATTAGTTAGCAAGCGATCCTTCTATGGGATATAAAGAGTCAAAGTCTCAAAGAATATTAAATTCTCATTGTTACATTAATAAGTGCATGCAAATACAAAAGTTAGTTACATCTTCTAGATTTAAATGATAGTGTAAGAATCGTATGTTTCAATGACATATCACTGTGTTACACAAAGCAGTACGAATCAACAATCATAACTAGTTCAACGAAAAAAAAATGTTGTTGTTTTTTACTAACTCACTACAAACCCAGCATGCTTAAACGCATGAAATTACAGAGATAAATGAAGGTGTGCAGTCGGTGACCACATCTACTTCGATATGGTAGACGATACTTTCCGACTTTTGAATAAGTCAAGATTGAATCGAAAGTTGTCAACATTTGAATAATGTCTATTGCTGCTGCTGTACTGGCTTATACCCTATACAGAATTGATTCACGGTTTAAATAGTACGGCTATCAGAGACCATAGTGACTGATTCTCCCTATTTTATCTGATCCTTAACGTATTACTGTATGTGTTTTATTCATGGCTTTACTTCTTTGACTATCAGAGGACGTACTAGCTGATCCTTTATACACAATCCGATTATGAAGATATGGCTAACTATAACCTATTCATTGTATAACTATTTCGAGCATCAGAGACCGTTCTAGCTGAGTCGTCTCTACATTTATTGTGTTCATGATGGTATGACCGAATGTAAATGATTGATTGTTTAAGTGGTTTTGCTATCAGAGACCGTACTAGCTGATTCTGTATATTTTTGTAATGTAAGGTATGGCTTAATGTTATTGCTTAAGGTTAAACTACATTGGCTATCAGATAATGTATTGAAAGAATCGCTATATATGTTCTGAGACTTGGCTGTATGTAGCTGGTTCATGGTTTAATTACATTTGGCAATCAATCAGAAACCGTCCTGACTGATATTTTAGATAAGTTCTGGTCATTAAACCATGGCTGCATGCTTGGTTTATGGTTTGACTAATTAGCTTGTAGAGAATATGATAACGGATTCGCTATACAAATTCTGATTATTTTGAGGTATACAGTACAAAAGAAGGCAATCACATTCATGAAACCTGAACAGTCGTTTGAAATCAATGATAACTTGCCTTTTTATAACATAAGTTTCTGAACTTATGCAATCATGTTAAATTCAACAAAATCTCTATGTAACGAAAATAACACAAGTTTTTCTTGAAGTATAATCATTCATACCAATAAATCAACGAGTCCGATACAGAAAAAAGTACGCTTTCTTGTCAATTGTCATTGATACGAATGATTTATATGTTATAGACAAAGTATCATGCCTTTAACAAATGTACATATCAATGAATATGCATAACCAATCTTAGCAGTTCTTTCAAATGTTTAAGGTATTCAAAGGCGTTCCAAATGGCATACAACCAAGCAATATGTAATTGGTTCAAAGTGGTCGATGCCGATCGTCTCCAATGCTACATAATACCATACAAAACGAAGTCACATACAGCTGCTTTAAGCAATATATAGCCAAGAACGTGACAATAGGGTTTTCGGTGTTACCTAAACTATTGTTAAATATAGTATGACAAAAACGATGTAAAAACATTTTGCAATGTCACATTCAAACCAATAATACGTGTTTCATGTTTCGTCTTTTTCGTCTTATGGCGTCTTGCAATGGCTTATTACTATGTGTTATTGCAGTTTTCACAAGTCATAATGATGTTTAACTGTTAAAGAAAAAACAGCACGCTTCTACCCATTAATATAAACAGCCATTGTCTTTCTTCATTTTTCTTTCAAATGCGTTCATCAACCTCTTCAGGACTTGCGTGTAGCTTGGATCAATAACTAACGTCGTGCCCATAAGTTCATAGAGAGCCCTGAAATAGTTTTCATATTATTGCGTGTAACAGTTGAATAATGAAAATATCGTAGCTGGGTATGTATTTAATGGCATTTCCAAACTAAAATCAATCCTTTAACTCCTAATATATTCGTTTTAATAAATGGAAAAGAGGTAATGAATCTATTTTTGTTGTAAATGAATAAGTCTCACGTTTCTGACTGATTAAAATCATAGATATATATTGTAAACAATGACAATTTTGACAAATGAACACGGTTCAAACGAAGAGACGTGTTGTTAATAACTAAAGTGACATAAAAAAATATGTCATTTAGCTTTTTTATGAGCTGTTATTTTTGAAATCTTATAAAATATGTCTTGTTCACTTTTTAAGAGTCGTTAATTACATTCCAAAGAGCATAAACCGAGTCACACTATTGGCGCCGAAGTTTATTTTTGCCTTAGAGAATAATGTGACGCCATTTATCCTACTTGCATCATATTGACTATAAGACATAGTTTTATGTCTTCTGAACAGAAAAGCTTACTCTCTATTGCCTCCGTAGTCATAATCATTGTAGATTGTAGGATCTTTTCCGATGATATAATAAGTTTTCCCCCTCTTCAGGTCTGGGTGTCTGCACATCAGCTTCCACTTGAATTTAATTTCATCACCTGGAAATTGGGTCTCTTTTCCTGTAATAAAATGTAATTGTTATGCCTGGTTTTCTGCTTACGATACCATAATACATATACGTGACAGGAGAAGGGAATTCAGACTAGTTTTCTTGAACTATACGTTTACAGTCACGGCCTTACCGATAAAGGCAGGGTAACATGACGTATTGTGACGAATGGTACCGAACTTTGCAGAGCAATATCAAACTTATTTCGATGATGAATATAAATAATATTTGTAGCAAATTTCTTAAGAGATTCTTTAAAAACGCTACAGAGTTAGCATTCACATTCGCGTCGGTTTGATACCAATTTTATTTTTTACCGATGTAATTTTATCTTATATACAAAAACATAAATTAACTTGGATATCAAATGCAGATACGTAAGGGTTCTTGTTTTCCCTCTCTCTCTCTCTCCCTCCCTCCCTTCCAACCCTCCCTCCCTCCCTCTTTCTCTCTCTCTCTCTCTCACCTGCAAGGATGACACTGTCTATGACTGCTGTAGCATATCTCATCTGTGCAATTGCATCCAAAGAAGTCTCTTCAATCGTGACCTTGTATACTGAAGCGAGAGCACAAACGATATTATTGTCATTTAGTTTGAAAGAACTTCCTCAGAACTTCCTTTTCATTTGCTTATTGCACCTATGGATATAATATGGTGGACAACCGTATGAAGGAATTTCAATTATAGCGCAATACTAGTACTACAATATGACTTGTATTTATATCAACAAAATTTACAACGTTTATATCTTTAACCAAATCCAACGCCTGTCGCATTTTGCAGTAAAAGTGCCCTTGTCATTCGATGATCGACACTTTTACCTTAAATGGTATATTTTGGTTCACGATTAACTATCTTCAAACCAACTGCATTTCCACTTAAACGATCAGATACGCAATTTACTATAAACAGCGTGCACGTTATTCAAATTTAATTACTTTTAAATTTTATATTCACCCTTCCCCTAAGCATTTTTTTATATAAATATAAACATTAAAATTGAGCTCAGCAATTCAATATCTTACATGGTAAGGCCTGACAAGAAATACGCTTATTTAACATAGATGAAACATTAAGTCATATGAACGCCGTCGCATATCTCATCATCTCCTCAAAACCCGTTTCTTCAATCGTGACTTTGTATACTAAAGAGAGAACAGAAGCAGTATTATTGTCATTATCTATACACCTACAGATAGGTAGATAACATGCTTATGGAAATAGAACTCTAGCATGATACTAGAATAACTTGCATTTGGCATTTGTAGTTACAAAAATTCCACGATAATAGCTGTAACCACTGCAACATTTACCGCATTTTGCTTTAAATTAAGCCTCGTTATTCAGTGTGTAATCGACACCTTCACCTTGCATGGTTTGCGATTTACATAACCCAATGCAACTTCTTGCAACCTCATTGACAAGAGTGAATTTGTCCGAGACGCAGTAACCATAAAAAAATCTGTACGCAATGTCCATTTATAACCATCTGTCTAGATACATGTTTCAGTCAGTTTGTGGACACATAGCATGTGTTCAAACACAAAAGAACTCTGTTTAGACAGATTTATACAGAGCATAAACAGTTTTTTTTAAAGAAAGTCAACAGTTTAAGGTTGAATTTGTGACAATGGAAGTTATATTTCATATGACAACTGGTTTAATGTTGAATTTGGTATTTTGTTATACTTACTTATTTAAACAAAACATTTCATAGATAATTTTAAAGCAAGTACATGTACCGAAATTCGCCTTTTCCATATTGCAAGCATAATTTAAGATCTTATCAGTTGGGTTCGTCATGTGCACCCTGTTAGCCCTATAACGATTTCTAAACTTGACCATGTAATCGACCAGTTCCTCTTCAACAGGGGATACACACTGAGCTGAAAGAAAGTGCATTTTAGTTTAGTTTAAAACATGAACTTTAACCGACTTTGTTTTGAATCGTTTATACAAGGCGAGTTGTTTATTAAGTGAATATCACGACCCAATTGAGATATCGATTCAGTTACGTACTACACCGATTACTAAAATTGTGTGCATGAAATACTTGGAAAAGGGGTAGGCTCTGCTGTTTAAGGCGAGGAAGTATAAGTTAATGTGCACCAAAAACTTAATTTAGAACAAGCACATAGAGTGGGATTATGCATTGTAGCAACATTCATTTAATTAAAGTATTGACGTACTCTGCAGACATTCACACTGGTCATTATTTCTGTCACATCTGAAGGCCACTGACTCATGTCCATGATTATCGCCAATGCTATAGGATTTTATACATTTCTTTTCTAAAATAAAAACAATACAACTATATAAACACTTAATCAGAAAAAGATCTCGTTTTTGCCTCTTATGTTCTGACGCTTGATGCAAAAAAATGTGTTTTTGATTTGCTGTCTATGTAAAGCAATGTCTTATTAATTGTCAATAAATTAAGCTGCAACGGCTGTATATGTATTACAACAACGACTAATAATTATCGTTAACAACGTCATTTACCTGGCTTGTGGTAATGGTAAAAAAACACCTTTTTCATGGTAAAAACGACTTTTACCTTGTTTGTGATAGTCGTAAACAACAATAGTCGCAAGCTGTTGTGAATCGGTTTTACCATGGAAAGTATCTTCCAGTCTGAATATTAACTTCTTAGGTACCAGACTAATCTAAATGTAAAATATACTTGTTCTTTGAGTTAAACAAACGAATATGAATACATTTTATAAGCAGTACTAGTTTCTGATTTCTTTGCCTTTCTAAAACGAGTACAATATTAGTTTCCCCAAAACAGTAAGCTGTACATGTATACATTATGTTTATTATACATTGTTTAGCCTATTGATAACGTTTTAAATAATATTAAACAAGCCGTGAAGCGCACGCCAACTTTTGTCTGCAGTTTAAAGTCGAAAAAGAGTCATAATAAAACAATTGCGCGAAAGAAACAAGGCAGAGGTGTTGCCATACCTCGAATATTTCATCGAAAAAAAGTCGAGCTTTAAAAGAACATTCTTAAGAAATCGTTGGTACAAGGTTTACGTTATCATACCGAAACATAGAAATTTACAAAACTCTTGCCATCTTCCGGCATCTCATATCTGTCGATGACTCCATTTGTCACCATCTTAAAAAGAAAATAAGAACAACATCTCAATGACATAACTGTTTTCACAGACCACACTTGACAAAGGTGATAAGTTAATAACTATACTTGGTCGCTCGATTAAAATGGAGTTTGCAATGTATTTTTCAGCATAATTACTACCTGAAACGATGCCTTTGATAGGTTTCGGGAAACGGGAATGTTACGAAGCATGATTTAAATTAGATAAGAAGTCCAGCGCCCATCGATTAATATACTTAAGGAGTATAATGCACAGTATTTAGATTTCGTGCTCTACGTTCCTAAGCTAAAACTCAGTATTCGTGCCCAAACTATCACTGCTTTATTAATTGAATAAAAGTACTAAAAAAATATATATGCAAAAGATAAACGAAATCCCCTTTGCCCCCCCCCCCCACCAACAATGGTTTGTTCCTATTTGTATAACCTAATGACGTAAAAGAAAATCTTTGATGATAATTATATATGACTTGTCAATTATTTAGTTAATATTCGTTGATAGTGACACAAAATTCACAAACTCAAAGCTCATACGTGACAGAACCAGGATTTATTGTAAGTGTGGCGTACTAAAGGCGAGCAACTTGGGGTGTGCGTCCCCTTCCCCAGGAATCCTCTATAAAGGGCTCTAAACAGGGTCCTTTCCCATGCTAATGTTAGTCTTAAAATATTGTTTTTTTTTGGTGTTTTCCCTGCCATATTAAAATGAATTGTTCACGTTGACAGACTTGTATTTAATTCTGTTTATTTATTTTATTTCATTTTTGTTATGGGGGACGCAATGTACCCTTCCCCATTTTAAATCCGCTTATTATAAATATTGGATAATTGTAACCCACCTCTTTAAAGTCTTCTTCTATTGCTTTCACACCAGTTTCAAGGTTTACATGCACGACGGAGAGACGTGCCTTATCACCATCGAATGTCCTGAAAAGAATCAGGCAAATGCAGGCAAATCTATATTATTAAAGCTATTGTTCGGTTATAAATTGCAATAAAAAAACGAAATGATCCTTTAATTGCTCAATATATTCAGTAGCGACCACAAAAATGCAAAAGGAAACATAAAAGAACTACAAAAATAAATCTTAATAATATGTTCATGAATCGTACAGACAACATTATAGGTGAACACAAAACAAACATAACATATAACATACTGTAATCATTTTAAACATTTCCATATTTTTATACTAGTAGGTTTAACATATTTTTTTTGTATTATGGATTAACATCTCATTAAAACGCATGTTTATTTTACACAGCCGCTTAATATTTTTACAATCATTATGAAAAACCACATACTTGACATCAAAGGCAACACATTTTTGAGGTGTATTGTTATCTGCCTCTCGTTTTCCTATGTCATTAAAGTCGATCCCGTATTCATATTCTACGTCGTCACCAGGGCATCGTCCACACACATCGCATGGCCTAGAAATATTCAAAATGGTCTAGAAATATTCATAGAACAAAGTGACATAGCCTAAATATATTCAAAAGAAAAATGTGACATGACTAGAAACACTGTAACAGAACAAACGTGGCATGGCCTATCAGTGTATTTGGGCAATTACCTCGTGTCGTTTAACAAGGTATATACTAGAATGTATTACTTCTTGGCTAGTTCCTTTCTGAATATATTCGAAGAACGTAGGAGTCTTGACCCAAATTTGGTCAAAGAATGTCAATGAATTGATCTATCAATGCTAAAGAACGTACATTACCTATTTTTAATAAATTGGAATACTGCATAGAAATAACCGAGATCATACGTCACGTGACATTATTTGTTTACAGGCATGGAGTAGAAATAGACGAATAATATATTAAGCTGAACAGCATACTAACTTTTCATACGTGACATTTGTTCTAAAATGTCCTAAATATATTTGGAGAAGATACGTTGTATGGCCTTAATGTATCCAATGAACTCATAAATCACGGCATGAACATATTCAAAAATAAACGTGACATGTACTTGATCAATACAAAGCAATAACAGTTTTCGCTATGCATATTCACTATTTAATATTGATGTCCGCAGTTTAAAAAAAATACTGATAGATCGTATTAATTGTTTATTTTGAACTAGACCTGTACTTTGAAGCTAGATCGAAACATACAGTACGAGTCTTGAAAACATGCAATTCAAAAGGCTATCATAGAAAATGATGTATGCTCCGCGACAGGGTACAGATTCAAAAAAAAGCATATATTGGAAACTGTAAGGTTTTAAATTTTATTTTTAACAACCAGTTATTAAAATGACAAGGAATTGAATGTGGACACGTCAGTTCAATACTGAGATAATTTGTGCAAAATGAGTTTGAAATCATTCATATTATTTACGGAATGAAAGAGCAAACAAAAACAATTTGAAAGAGAAGTGCAAACTCGACAAAAAGCAGTCATCAACTGCCCTACCCCCATAGAAATAAGTACAAAAGAAAATGAAGTGTTTGTTACAATAGTAGAGTAAGTCACGTATCACCTCATACCAATGGACAAGGGCTTAAATTGATAAAAGGCTTCAAACAGAATTATGGCTCGTGTGACTGCACTCTTAACCAGTAAGATATATCGATGTATATGGCTTGAAAACCTTCAATCCCTTCAGATATTCTTGAGATTTGGGTACCATTCTTATCTATGCATCGTTTAAAAGTAAAATCGGAAGACAATTCAGAAATTACTTTAGAAATGATTAATATTTTTGCGCACTGTACTTATGCAAAAAGCTATTTGTGTAATTTCAATCATGACATATGTAAATGACAGAAGAAGGACAGACGGACGGACAGCGCATGACTTTATTCTTTCCCTTACGGGAGCCAAACAATATGTAATAGCCAACTGTTACAATCAGGTTAAGCTTTAATGGCACCACCCATAGTATCATACCGATGAAATATATTAATAATATTTTGTTTTCATTTAAAAAAGAGGCATAATTGTACAATATATAAGGCCAGAGTTATGGACCATGCTTTCGGTCTGATAGACTTCAAACACGAGGACTAAGTTTATAATTAATATCTTGAAAGAAGTTATTGTACATAGGTATTCTCAAAGTTTACGTGTGTCTTTGTTTAAGAATGAGCTAAGAAGGTTAATTACTTACTCATCTGTAACTCGGAACGTCCCTCTGGAGGATTCAGAAAATTCCCGATTCACCTCGGTGATTTCTATCGGCGATACGTCAAAATAACATGTCTCATTTAACAGTGCTCTCCTGTTCCAGCGAAGCTCAATGTTCATTTTAGCCGTCCCGCTGCCACTAACAAGGACCAAGATCCTGTTGTTTTCACCCTTAACTAGAAGCTGGAATGAATATTAATGTTTAATTATTATGTACATATGTATCAATGAAGACAAGCCAACTAACATTCGATTTAAGGTCGTTTATCATCTCATCTTCCTAAGTGAATTTACCTCAGGGATGACTTTTTGAATCAAAGCATTGTCACTTGTTACAGAAACCTTCTGTAAAGATTGTCCAATCCGGATTTCAATGTCCAAGTTCACTTTTCGGTTGAAGGTTCGTGCGCTGTACTCAGCAAGTGCTTGCATGGCAACTACGGTGTCCTTTAAGAAAAAAATATAGCACCATGTTAGCAAAGGAGATATCCTTTAAATAAAGATCATCACTATACTATAGGTAACATAATGTAATCAACGAATAATCCCTTTTTTAGAGAAAGATATGCCTTTTAAACAAAGATCAAACACTTCATGAGATAAGGATTTGGCCATTAATTAAATTTCAAACGTTTGATAAGAAAATAATGTGTCCCTAACAAAGAAGACACGCTATAAATAATATGGGAATAGTCCATTCAAACAAAGAGGAGTGTTATTCATCCTTCAAACAAAAATTAAACACTAAATAAGATTAGGATGTGTTAGTAAAACAAAGTTTAAGCACATCTTTAAAAAATATTAAATATGTCTGTGACGTCACCAATTGATCTTTATTTACTCTAGGATATTTGACAATATTACGTTCTTTAATTCTACTAGCTTCCATAAGTGGAGTGAACTGTCCAATATTTAAGAATGGACAGCTTTTGTTGATGAACAGTCCGTTTAAATGAGGTTACACAATACTATAACTATATATAGAGTACAGCAAGTACAATGGATAGCCATATCAACTATCGTGATTCGAAGACAAATGAGTTGCAAGGACGAAGCGCAGCAAGTTTTGATGACACATGCTTTATCAATTTATCTATTTAAATCGATGTATTCCAAACGCAGCCTTTCGAGAGTTTTAGATTTGGAAGAAATGTTAAACATTTAGTTTACATAACAATGCGTAAGATTTCATTTACAGTTTAATATTCAAAGAAAAGTGTTATATTGATTGTATTTTCAAAGTAGTAGCTATAGTTTTAGCTAATGTAAGTGCATCCATAGCCGTGTTGTTAAAATAAATAAGGTTAAAGCAGACCTACATTGACATGAAACTGTATGAATTACTACAAATATAGCACATATTATACAGGAATAGCTATTAATTGACAACTGTAACTTTATTAAGCCTGATTTTTTTCAAGTGGATCTATTTGGAGTTATACTGTTCGTACATGGTGACCGGTAGCATCAATCTAAGTTCCGCATACATAAAAAGTGAAACGAAAATGGACGATAGCGGCCACGGTAGTTTTAGGAACCTTTCTAAAGCGCAAATGTAAGATTTAACATTAGAAGTAAAATAGTTAAACGTAAGACGATGAATATCAACTAACCAGCTATTTACATTGTATTCCAGTTTAAAATACTAGGTAAACGGTGATTTCTGACAAAGCGCGAAATAAACCAGGCGCTGGGTTGAATTTTCTTTGACATAGTTGGCGCCGAAAGGGTATATGTTGGTATTGATGTTAAAAATACAATTTTAAATTTGTACTCTTATTCAAAATCAATACATACACATGTATTACAAACATAAATTTTGTCTGATTGACCTTAAACTACTTACTGAATAAAGCATTTATGGCAAATATCAATATATGATAACAAGACTGTTACCTTGAATTTTATAGCAGAAAGCGCAAACATATTAAATGATTGATGAATGCTAAAATATTTACTGTGATCTTCTTGGGTCTAATAAGGTATAAATACCGTGTTTTACGCTTATTTCTTTCAAATTAAACTCAGAAACCTTCATAAGAACCATTGTTTGGTTCGACTATGAAAAGAAAGGAAAACACAATATCATTAAAGGGTATTTACACCGAAAAATAACAATCTTAAATAAACAGAAAATACATATTCAAAACATATATTAAGGGCTCTGTTACATATTTAATGCCGACTACAGACGTTTATACACATTCAAGTTTTCAAAGTGTTATTGTTATCATTTATTTGTACAAACAACACTCAGCAAATGTTATGCGTACATACTGAAATAGACGACGTTCTAAATGTTGACCCTTTAAAAAAATAGAATCCCATAAATGGCTGATTTCGCTACCAAATATTGCTGACATCTGTAAAAAGTAATAATTTCTTAACATGCCTCTTAAAAATAAATGATTTTTGCTTTTTTCTTTCGGTCAGTGTCAAAAACGTCAACAATGGAACCGTGACATTCATAACCTAAACGATGTCTTTACCGGTCAAAGTAAGCTAAATGTCTCAAACGTTTCTCTATGTCTGATCAAAAACATCCTAAATATCATTTGCCTCATTTTCTGACATAATGGAATAACAGTTTGAGTCAGTCAGACGCAATATAAGACACTATTGTATTCGGATATGTCCTTTTAACGAGATGAAACACTATATACGATTAGAATGTGTCCTTAAACAAATGAACATAAGATAATGAAGTGCCCGCTAAAAAGAATAAACCACTACATACGATTAGAATATTTCCTTTAATAAAGACAAAGCACAGCAAACGATTAGAACAAATATTTGTATTGTGCGGGTATCTATGAAAGGGATTATCCGCCAGTTAATTCATGCTGCATTATGACATTTCTCATAACTTGGCCGATTTATAGGTGGAAGGGGGAGGGGCGTACATATTTTCTTGCGATTGATAGCACTATGCTCATACTTGGATTTTGTTTGATTGCCTCAGAAATTTCAAAACATGTTATCCATCGAAAATTGGTCAAAATCTCACCGCTCACAGACAACACATTTCAATTACAGGCCGAAAAGCAGATTATAATTTGAATATGTGTCTAACTCAGTACCGAATAAAACATCCAGGAAAAAAAAATAATCAGCAGAAAATAGCATCTAGCAGTGTTACATTTTTAGGTCCATATAATGTCAGACATGACCTCTTCTAGATATAATTCTGACAGCTCCTGCACGAAAACTGTTGACTGCTACCATCGCAAAAGTCGCGAGAGTGCTCTCCCGTGGATAAGAAGGGTACCAGTCTTTGGTTTCCATTCCCTTTTAATATTGCTGTCGCAGGATACCAAAATTTACTGGTTCCCTTCTAATTCCATTCGTTTAGTTGCATTCGTCTAAATGCATTCGTCTATCGTCTATATGCTTATTGGTAAATGCATACTGCTATGTTTTATTGGTGTGTAATTAAGTTAGCTTTTAATGGTCTTTTTACATTACATAAATATTATTAGTAATACTATTAGTTTAATTGTACTCTTGTATTTTAATTAGTACACAATAGTCAATTAAAAGTAAAAACTTGACATCTGTCATTTATCGTTTAGACGTAGACACTAAGCAATAACATGAAGGAAACTAAAAGTTGTAAACATAGACACATGCGGTAGTCCATTACAAACACGAACGAAGCAATTGCATGAAGGCACTTACGATTAAAAAGAATGCACTAGCAATTTAAAAAGAGAAATGTCATAATGCAGCATTCATTAACTGGCGGATAATTCCTTCCATAGGTATCTGCTGTACTTATTTAGGCGGCCATTAAAACGTTATAAAAATCTGAAGCGAACGCGCATATTCCCAGCGCATGTGATATTATTTTGTCAGTCAACATTACAGGGCAGTACCAAAACATATTGACCACTCGATTATAGGGAAATTAACACAGAGTATATTAACGAAGTATTATTAATACGATAAAGATATAGAGGTTTTTGGTTTATTTCAGTGTAAGATTATATTTTATTTCACGAGTTGAAATAAATATGTTCTTTCACTGAAATAAACCAATTTTCTGTTTCTTTTATGCCTTTTTCCGAGCTTTATAGTATTTCAATTTATTTTCTTAATAAGCCCCTTTTTGAAAAGGGTGTTATTTACGCCGCTACCTGTGGGACGCCCCTCACACAAAATTATACTATTATTAGCTGGTGACCTGGCTGTCAATTTTCTATATTCGGTATTCGGTGAAACAAAATATTGGGTTGAATATAGCACCCTTTCATAACTAAACTTTCAGTGCTTTGCTTTTTTAAGAAGAATTTGCTATTTCGTGTTATCTTTAAAACCGTTTTTGGCGGACACGTGTTGACTGACTCCGAGTGTTTTGGCTGTGACTTAAATTTCTTCAAATATTTTACGTTTTCAAATCATTTGGAAGGAGAGAATAGCATATACTAGTCGACTTTATTTTTAATAATGTTTTTCTTTATTTGTTCACACTTTTAGTACAATGCTTTTAGTGATGCTTTTTATTATGAAACTCCATGATCACACAGTTTTAAACCTTTTAAGGCAGACTGTGTGTGATGATTTTGGTTTCTAACGATGACTGCATCGTATCTTTGAAAAGTACTTGCATTAGGTGCTCTGAATTGTTTCCCTCCGTCTGCAGATAGGGTTTGGATCTCTAATCATTGAAGAACTTAGGGTTTACCTTTTAGTTTATTATTATTATTTGTTTTATTGATAGATAAGTTTCCTCAAGTTAATGCATACTTTGATAAGATTTATCTATTGCGTTTTATCTTTATTAAGTATTGTTGGGATAAGAGTGAGGTTTGTACATATAAACTGGTTTAAACCCCCAGTAAATTTACATTTTACTGACCGTTCCAAGGCGGTACCTAACAATTCTTGATAAACATAACAATTATATATATATATATATATATATATATATATATATATATATATATATATATATATATATATATATATATATATGCACTGTGCTATTTGTAGAGTTGTGTGCTGTTCTATGTTTCTTGTCTGTGACTTTGTGTTCTATGTCTTTGGCGTTGCCTGTTGCCACTAAACCGGGTTTATGTTTAAACTGTTTGCTACTGAGCATGTTTCTGTAGCTTTTTGCATATATATAGCTTTTTGCATATATATTGTTGAGAACAAATTCTCTGATAGTATTTCTTATAGGTTATTATTCGCTCGATTTTTTAGTGCAAATATTTTATGAACAGTTATCAATGAAGTTTTATTAGTGCATCTATGTTTCAAAAAATAACAAAAATGTTTTTAATGTTAAGCGGGGCATGAATTCATAACCAACTTTCTACGCCGCAGCGTGGGTGGGGAAAATGTCAGTTAATCTGTAAATTGTTGTGCGAATTTTCCAGAAAGATCATAGTTCGTATTACAACGCCAAACAGTTCAAATCACGTTTGTAAACAGTAAAAATTGTCGGAAGAATTTGATATATTCCTTACCTGAGTCGTGTACCAAACACCAATGATTTTCCTCTGACCCGTTAACCATGTCACAATTTTCTCACTTGTTCTAATGTCACTAAACTTGAGGAAAGCTAACAAAGCATATGCAGTAGTTTCAACATCAGCGGCCGTAGCTTCGTTACGATTATGGTCGGACCAATACATCATATCTGCATCAGATATATATAATTTAATAAAACAACAACAACTACATTATCCTCAATCAAACTGTTAGGCAAGAACAAGCGTTAAGTTTACAGTTTTAATAAGCTGATTATTTTTTGATAGTGATGCACTTAACTATTTTGAAAATATCATCAAACTTTAAACGTTTATACGGAACAAATATAAGAAATGGAAACATTCAGACAATGCCCTCACAAACCCGATGAATATTAGTCTTGTTTGAAACATCTTTTAACAAGCGTTTCAATCGTGATACAATCCTAACGTTTTGCCTTAAGACACCGTCTGCTGCAAACAACCGACAACTCGTGTAATTACCGTCTGTTTCTGTTGCAGATTTCAACAAAAGATTCTTCAGTTTCCATTTGTGTTCACTGTTACTAAGAGAAAGGGCATACGCAGTGATGGCTAACAAGTATTTGTTCTGAAGGTTTCTCTCTGGCAAACCTTCCAAATAGCCAATGGCCTTTGAAACAGCATCCTCCACCACCTACACAAAAATATATTAAAGTAAATCTTGCACAGCGCTTGGTTAAAACCCTTCAACAATAAAGATATCGAAAAATGGTATATTGTCATTCTTGAATAAGAGGCGGAAACAAAACGAAGAAATCAGAGCATGGGTAAACCTACTGATTGCCATTTGATAATAATGTGAGGTAAAAAGTAAAAATTACATTAAGTCGCAAAATTGCAATGGTATAATGTATATATATAAAAACGAAGTCTAGTAAGACATAGAGTATGTAATATCAATTTGAGTCCAACATATTGCAATCCAAATTCAGCGTCAAAGGATGAATCGTGTTACTTGACAGTCAATTGACTTTTATTTTTTACATACGAGATCATGAGAAAACAAATTTTAGCTAAGTTCTGTTGTTTGTCATAAAAAATTAAATACCAATCATTTCCTTTTTAAGCTGGTTTTAGAAACGAAACTAAAACTACAAAACAACACAATATATCCTTAAAGCACGTTAAAGACTGTTCGAACAATTTATATATCTACCTCTGTGCTTTCTCTGCACTCTTGTAATGCGATCAATACAAATGATGTCAAAGAGGGATCTTCCTTTGAGTCACCACGACCAAGGACGCCCTGGAACAAAAATAACATTCAAATGCAACTGCTACGCCGCTGAGGGAAGATTTTCTTATTACATCAATTAAATGAATTGTTGATAAAAGATTTAGAAAATACATAGTCAAGCTGGAATAATGAATAAGGTAAACTTCCATGAACACATTAAAACGACACTGCATCAATGGTTCATTGATACGTTTTTCTTTATCAGTGTTAACTAAGATGCCACGTTTACAGATCTTATAATTCCGTATTCGACACGCTGATTTACGATAATTTGTATCGTTCCATTGGTTACATTTTTAAAATTATCTCATAATAAACATTTTGTACTGCTTTATTTTTAATTAATAAAAACTCCTGACGTAACAACAAAATGTGTACTAGAGGTTAACACGAATGACCGATTTTGTATTTTTTCAAAATCGTTATTGCATTTAAATGTATACTATACGGGTAATAGAATGTTCAAATTGAATACTGACTATCGTGATATACCAAATGTTATGCAAACCGACAAATGAAGGAAACATAGAGATCTGCCTGTCTATACGTGTAGTAAATGATTCATGACTCGAATGTACAGGCTATGGTGTATAGAAAGTCATAATTCCGTTTTGCATGTCCCGTATAAATTTGGGAGCCTTAGTTTTCCTACGCATATTCACGTTTCGATCTTAAAGAATCGAATAAAAACATGAACCTAAATTTCAAACCATTTCTAATATGTAACCCTTCCATCACTCATAATGAGTGTAATATTTTTGCTAGCCTAAACCATGTGGATCATGGTTCCTGGTTATTAATATGTTTGCTGATTAAAGAATCATTAAATACATGTGATATGTACGTTCGAAATTAATAAGGTTAAATCCATGCTAATGACCGTTTAACATTTCTTGGAAAGCATTATCGAATAGACAAACTCTTATTACCAGCCTTATCATTTGTTCTAATTACAATGATATTCAAATCCACGGCGACGATAAATTACTCCAGGTCAAACATAAATATAGTCAAATTTACCTGCATTGCTGTATGGATCACTGGGTTTTCATCCACCATTTTTCCTGTTTGTTTTTGCTTGTTAGCAATATATTTCAGAGTCATTTGCAAACTTTCCTTCTCCACAATTCCATCTAATACCTTTTCGGCTTGGCAGAAAACCTTTGAAACAAATGCCGTCAACCTTTCAAATAGAGATCGTGCAATTTGATTTGATTGTATACACAGAATTTAAGAACATTTTACAAGTGAGATTCTTTAGAACCACACATCACAAATATGGAAACACAGAATGAAAATCGAACACTCAAATTGCTTAAGACTCTAGAATGAGAGCCGTTTATCCCACACACGCACTGGCGCTTGGAGTTGTTAAGTTCGTCTTATTATTTATGTCAATGAACATTTTTTGTCATTTTCAGTGATACTGCTTTTCCAAATGTACTTCCGAAGAATCGATCATTAAGAATGTTTTGCCTATATGAAGTTTCATCTACTATCTCGTCTTTCCACTTTTTGTGAAAAAAGAAACGATATATTTCCGTTTTTGTGTTTGCATATACAGTTTCCAGACAACAAGCCAACATGATTCAACCTCTTACGTCGTGTATACTAATATTTTAAAGAAGGTATCATCAAATATATACGATCAAAGACAATATCATTATCAAAATATAGAACAGACGAAACCCATTACTTCATTCTATCATCGGTATGTACATTATATACTGTAAAACGTTGTGCACAACTCATAAAATTAGAATATCAATTCAAACACATAATAATTCACTACTTCTTTCTTTCATTATATTTAGATGGTAACGTATGTTAGTGTTTGAGAAAAATGATTAAAGCCCAATAACAACATACCACAGACTCGTTGGGCGACTTTTCCATGCTGCATAAGACTTATCGGCCTTCTGGTATTTCGAAACTTCTCTCAATACTCCTACAAGCGGTAGTCTCAATGTAACAATGAATGACTGTTGACATTACACTATAAATTAATTAAGAAAGCTAATCGAGCTTAGAGAGCTTGGTGTATTAAAAATTTGAATATATCCTTACGTTATTAGGTAACGAAGCGAACATAGGGATAGGTCACAGTTTAAACTACGCTATTTTTTTAAATGACGCCTTCGAATACAATTCAGGCTTTTTTCTGAAAACATTTTTTTTATTATTTGTCATAGATTTAACCTCGTGAAAATTAAAAGTAAAACATTACTCTTGGCTACCAACACTCGTGAAACATTGCGATCTTATACCAAAAAAGTCAATTAATGTCTATATCATTTTAAGACATTACTTAAGATTTTTAAAAGCTCTGGTATTCTGTTCTATAGAGCAAAAGAAACATTCATATTGCATAGCAGGGCTTGGTTAGTGACGTTTTGAATATTACGTATATTTCGACCCACATGTTAAATGACGAAACAAATTATTCCCTTAATATTACCTGAATTCTTGCTGACAAGAATAATGAAAAATGTCTAGGATTGAACAGGTAGATTGAAATTTATTTCAGGGATAAACATTCGAACTTTAATGTGCTTCTTGGCAATTGCAGTTTGACAAGGGCAATCAGATCGATTACCTTTTTTTAAAAGGGTAGTCTAGACCTAGATTGAAATATAATGAGTTCACTATCATACAACGGGGCTCTGTGGATTGTTTGACATTCGAGACGAGACGTTGTGAGTCTGAATATATTACTTGGGGCTTGAGACCAACGGAATACTATTGGTCAGTTAAATTTGGCGATGGTGTAATAGTCGCCGATGTTTTGATGAATCAATCAGGCTGCGAGTCAAAAACCTAGATTTTTAGCGTCATGAATTAGCTCAAAAGGAACGCGCGTAAATAAAACAATAAACAGTACATATGCTGTGGTCTTGTCATTTTGTTTGTGCTAAGATAGGGTTTGTGCTGCTTGTAGTTCTAATAGTTCTTTTAATCTTATTTAACAACACTTCACGTTTTTAGAAAAATCAATCAATATGTAAACAACATAACACACAGCCTTGACGTCATATTCAAAACAATACATGATGTTTTGATCCTTAGGATTTAAGTCTATTATAATACCTTGTTTTATCCAGTTTGTTCCCTGTTCTACATTTGCAGTGGTTTCCAGTCCTGTTGTTCTGAGATACCTCATCCCGTAAACGATTGGTGCTGTTTGCATCATAGTAACTTCTCCATCTCCGGTTGGCTCCGTAAACATATTATCCACGCCGTCAAGTAAAGGTGCTACTGATGCGCCCATAATATCAGCTAGAAATAGCAAAGTAACATGCATATCCAAGTCACTCATAAAAACAATGATGGTGTCAACAAACAAGACTTTGTGAAACCCAATCGTCGTTATTCTTGTAATTCTTTTATTTAAAAAAGCAATAACATATAATGGGTTACACTTTAAAACGACCCATCCGTCATATAACTAAATGATTAAGGATAACCTACTTTCAATATAGGCTGAAGCCGAGCCAGTTCCAGGCAAAGCTGTTGCAGGTAACGTCAGATCTAATTCATATGTTCGAACTGCTCTGTCCCCATGCAGCTGATCTGAAAATATGATAAAACAACAATCTGGCCGAATTTCTCAGACAGGGCGCTATATGATATGACTACGGAAGAACACGTTTATGAACAGAAAAAGGAACAGTCAAGGCATGCGGTTTTTTATGCAGACTTGCTATGCAACGAAATACTGCCGAAGAGCGCTCTTTATCGTGATGTACGACAGCCTCTCTCGTAAGGTATCGTTTTATGACAATTGTGCATATAGCGCTATAAGTGCAATGCACCAATGCGGAAACTTTAAGTATAGACATGTATGTAAACAAATGGAATTCCATTGCATATTTCAATAAAGAAGCATCTAATAACTACCTTTTGTGTTTCTTCCGCTAGATTGTATACTGAGGATTTCATTAACGTTGTACAAATAACAAATTGTGAAAAGTTATGTTGTTGCTGTTTTAGTATTATTTGAACAAAATATGTCATTATAATCCATACCGTTTGCAGTCACTTGTGGCGAGTTCCTGCAAGCCTCCATTTGATTGTGAGGATCCAAACAAACGTGGATTTGAGTCGTTTCCATGATGCCCTCATTCTATTTAAGAAGACCAATAAAGCGTTTATGGAAATCCTTGCAGTAATTTGTAAATAGTATTAGAATACAACCTACATTTTCAGCCAAATGCGATTGCAGACAGGGGACAATAAAGAAGAAGACTCAATCATTAAGAAGTTCAACTTTTGGCGTGTTTAAAGGTGCGCATGCTGTCAATCATCCGATACACATTACCTGTTTCTGATTTTGACTCGATAATGTATCAGTAAATGAGGTTGTATTTTAAGTCAGTCAGATGACATGAAGTGAATTCTTAATGATAAAGAAGGACTTGTTCGCTACGCTCACTCCGCCCATTTTTAATCATTAATAATTCACTTCATGTCATCTGACTATTCCATTAAACTTCTTTGCTATATGTTGTGTTAATTTCTTAAATTATGCATACTTTATTCCTTATAATGCATAATATTATGCGAATGATACTACCAAACTACACCTGTGATTAGTCAAATAACCGTGTATTGAGGCGCAATGATTGTGTTAAGGTCGATGAAACTAGTGACGCCATTGCCGGCGACCGAAATTATTCTTTAAGAAGTATTTTCAGAGTTGTTGCAGTATTGCTTCGGAGAAAACTTGCGGATTATGAGTGTTCATAAATAATTGAATAGTTTGAAATTGATGTTGTTTGAGATGAAATTATTTGACCAATGCATTCAACTAGTTATATGAAGTACTTCGTATTTCACCAATCGTGTATTGACCTAATGTGCTCATACAACAATTGGCTTAAGTAATAGAATATTGCTGATGATCAAAAATTGCAACGTTAACACTTAAGCGAACCTGTCCTGCGTGGTGTCAATGTAAAATTATCCTATATGGTAAATAATCATTGATTACTCATAAAATACTTTTATTTTGACATGTAACATACTTTAAATGGTCACACGGTAGGCTGCATCATCAAGATGAAAAAAGTATTAAGAAAAACCATTGGTGACTATCCAAAATAAGTGCATTATATTTTGACACCCTTCGTATTTGTTGCAATTCGTCTTGATCAACAAATGATATAATGTATAATTTTGTCTTTGCACGACATTATTCAAAACGTGAAACACATATTTTTCGATAATAGATTAAGGACGGGGCGACATTTGACGTCACTCTTAAAATATCGTTTATTAATAAATATATTTTGATGTGTATGCTATCTGTCTTAGTTGAATGTTATGTGTCGTTCGTTATGGCATTGCAATTTTGCCAATAAACAGGGTTATCGTTAAATATTTTATATTAATATATTATAGTAACTGGTAATACCTGAGTTTCAGTTACTCACCTCAACATGAAGCTTCTTACTGACGATATCGGCCTTCCCAGGTGCGTTGGAATCTACAAACGACGAAACTGTGATAGGAATGTCCCCAGCTACCAACGGTATGGCCGAGAATGACACGGTCTTGGCGTTGTTGGGCTCCTGTATGGTAAGGATTTATTAATATTCAAAATGAACCTTCTGGGTGGCAGGCGTTGGGGGGATACAGACACAGGGAATTTAAACAAACTGCACATGCTCTTTTCTAAATCAATCACTTGGATGTTGACAATTTGAAACAATGCATTGGTTCGGAGAGGCTCGATGAATCATTATTTATTTGGGTACAAATTCAGCCGAATCCGTTTTACGGGTTACAAGACATTCATCATACTATCAAAGCAATAGTTACATGTAGATTATCAATACCAATGCCACTATTGTTTATTCGACACGCACATTACAAACTGCCGTAGAATGATGTTTGTTTGTCTATTATGATTAAATTTGCAAAACATGTTATTCATATTATTGGACTTCGATGATATTTAGACCATGCTGTCTTACGCATAAATAATATAAGACAATTGTTGCTGAAGAAGGATCCTTTTCCATTGCGTTAAAGAATTATATTATCTTTTCTGTTATTATTTTAGGTACAAATATAATAAATTCTGAAGTAATAAGAGTACAAATCTGATTTAAGTCAGAACAAATTAACTCCCCTTGTCATGATAATTCCGTTGCTCTGATTAACACGTTTTTGATCGTTTTTGAGAATGATGTTATGCTTTTAAAATATAGGCTCTAAGAGCTATGTTTTACGAACAGTTTATGGTTTTATGCAACCCATATGTTCTGAATCTATATGTTGTAATATAAAGTATTCAACAGAGTAAACAATAATCGCAGATATTTATTATAAACCTGGCAAGTCAGATTTTGTAAAGAAGTTTGATTACTTGTTATGCCAATGAATAGGTTTAGTTTGTAACTAATGATACATTTGCAACTTAATATTGTCTTTTTCATTCTAAACGTACATTATAAAACGAAGGTTTTGCGAAATACATGTGCATTATAAACCGCGAGCGTCCTCTGATTGGATAATCTGCGCCTTTATGTATCTGCGCTTTCATAGTAATAACTAAAACTGATGAATTTTCATACCTATCTTTTCAAAAATAAGAATAAACTAAATTAAGATAAGGACGATACAGCTCAAAGAAAACTTTTCGAAAATAATATTTAAGTTCTTGCTAGATCCAAAGGTACCAGTTCAACAAGTGTCCGCGGTAAATTTTGTCCAGGTGAAGTGCCATAGCAAAGTCCGTCAACTCCTTTTAGAAACACACTAACCTGAAAAGAGAAAAAAAATGCTTGACTATAAAAAATGCAGGCAAAGCAGCCTGTAATTAATGTAAATACCAGAATTTGCCTTTATCTCATTAAAAAAAATATTTGGTTTCTTTTGATGTAAGGATTTCAATGCTGTACTTGAATAATCAACTGAAGCTCCGGGAAAATTATTTTTATTTAAAGCAGTGTGATCATGTGTATTTTTTATGCTGAACGTCTCTATAGAAACGCTTTTTTACTTTAAAAATTGAGTAAAAAATGGGGGTTTTGCTAAATAAATCATCCTGATAATGGCCAAACAAAATTGATCTATCAAGTGTAAAAAGGGGTGGCAGGCTGCCATATGATATTCTCAACTGACAAAAATGTTACAAGAAAAAAGAAGTTGTGAAAGAAATAGAGGAATACTAATATTACCCTTATTAGAGGATTGATGATAGGTACCTCACCTTACAACAGATCAGAATAAAATAAAGCATATTTGTTTATGTCTAAATTAAGTACAATATGTACATTCGAAATCGATTATATTTAAGGATTTATTGTTATCATTCGTGATTTTATGAAATCTGATCGCACGGCCGCGATTTATCTGGGATATGCATATGTAAAACACCAATTAAAAAATATCATGAATTTTCTTGATAAAAGCGAACACAATTACAACCCAACTCAATATTACGACAAAACAAAATGAAAAAAACAAACACGAAAAACGTATATTAAGAATCACTTCTTAAAAACACACATTTGGGTTCATGCAAATGCCGGTATTCTGACTCCCTCAAAACCCTCATTGAAATGTATTTCTTGATATACTTTGTTTATGAAAAACTTAAAACCTTCCTACAATTCGCTTTGAAATATATCTCATTAGGAGACTATATAATTCGAATAAAGGAACATCCCTTGCAATGTTCACTCCAGAAGCAAAACATTAATACAACATAAAATCAAAAGTTTGCCTTTTTTATTGAGCTTTACTAAAATAATGTATTTGTGTTAAATAAAGTACGTATAAGCCAATTAGTATTTATAGCAATCTTTATAGTCAGTTAACACAATTCTTGGGCTAAATACAGGATGGCTGTAATTCAATGTAAAAAAAGAAAGTGATATTTCAGTAATGCGCTAAATTAACGAATTTCGTTATATTTCAAAATAATAGAAAGTTTGCAAATAAATTTCGCATTTTCCAAATGTTCTATTTTTTACATACATTTTGCGTCTGGTCGTAATTGTTGAAAACAGTCACTTTAATGATGAAACGTTCAAATCGAGTAGCTTTGTAAGGTAGATCCAATTGGATAAAGAACGGCCTGTAGGTCTTCACGTCGACTGATTCAGCAATGCAGGCCCCTTCAGTTGCCGATATACCTGTGTGTAAATCAAAGAGTTGTTACCCAACCAAGGTATAATAAATTCAAATAGATATAACCCGGGTTTCGGACATATTGTAAATATTAGACATAAAAGGTATATACCAGAATTCAGATATTCTGAATTAATTAAATGTCACACCAAACTCGGACATACCTATATTTTTTACAAAAGGTTGCTTCCAAACCCCTAATATTATAAATTCTGTTTTAAGTTATAAAGTTTTAACGCAGGCCAATCAAATTTAAAAAAAAAAATGAAATGATTGAACGTTTATCTTATATCACAGTTTGATTAATATCTTGATACATGACCAACTTTCGGCTACATGGTGAAGGTCTTTTTCCTGGATATTCTTTGTCGTTATGCAATGTTAAACACGCAGTAACAACTAACTTCCATCGCCATCCCAGTTTGGTCAGTTTCAAGCTTTTGTCCACTAGTATATTACACATTCTTTATGTATTGTTTACTCTAATTTGAATATTTTAAAAAATATGATAAAATTTACCGACGGCTTGAACACTCCACTCCGTTATGGAATCTCTGAATTTAACTCCTTTTTCCAAAAATCCATTCCTGAAAAACAGTGCTCTAAAAATAATTCCAGTAGAAAAATTCATCTGTTCTTCTATTTCTTTTCATGTTTAGGGTAATTGTACGTTTCAGAGTAAGATGAGAGAAATATTGATTTGTTGTGTTTACGATGTGAAATATATTGCAAAATTATACAGAAACATCATTTTAATATTTTTGCTTATGGTGGTTCATCACAATCAATACGATTGCGCCAAATTTAAGCCAAATAATAATAATAATAATAATAATAATAATAATAATACCAAAAAAGACATCATTGATTTTTCTCCTAGCACAGTAAGCGTTCGCATTCTTTTTTATAGAGAAAACGGGCTAAATAAGTAAAACAGTGCAATAATACTTCGATAAACTCACTAATACGATGAAGTTATCAGGATATTGACCACTGTTTTTATTTCAATACATCATCGAAAATATGAACTAATATATAAATGTTGGTTTATACTATTTAAATGCCACAAAGGATGATGCATAAAGAAGGTGTATGTTACAATGATGACACATAAATTAGTATATATTGTGTTTTTATTATTGATAACAATGTGGCCACTAACTGACCGAATTATTTTACGATATATTTCAAATACCCTTTTTAAAAATACTAGTATCTTTAACTTACCGTAGTTGGTATTCTTCAAAGAAAAACGAAGTCTCGAAGTTCGATCTTCTCGTTAAGGAGTTGGCTAGCTGAAGTAGTGTATAACAATCTTTTCTGTACTGATCATCATCAGCGAAAATGGATCTTCTCTCCCGGCCTTGGTCTATAATATATATATTTGTATGCGCTTATTTTCTATTAATCTTTTTAGCATTACGGGATTATTTTGCATACACTATTTTCTTTGCAGTTTCATCTTTGAGCATTAAAATATTGTTTATTGTTAACTGTATAAAATTAATTTGGATATATTTATGTCTTTTGAGACATGCTACATATTTCATTCGTCGCCTTGCAATTATATGTTATAAACCACTTATTTGTAAACATCAAAACGTCAATCATACCTTTAAGCTCTGAACTGAGTCGTTCCAGACAATATTGATATACAGAGATGATGCATGAATGTGATATATATTTTTCTCTGCGTATAGCCATTGCCTTGGCCATACAATCGTCGCGAGGTTTAAGATCGACCACAATTTTGTTATACTCAAGTTGATTATCCTTCCACTCAAGCAGACGATCAGCAATCACTTCCCCGAGATGACAACAGTTTTGCATCCCGGGATGGCATTCTGAAACAAGAATTACAACACCCTCTGAAACAAGAATTACAACACCCAGCAAAAAAACACTCTCTAAAATGGATTAGGTCTTGGTTTTCTCAACTGCGAGTAGTTATCAAAACTTAAACCTGCAAATGTATATAACATGACAATGAAGTCCGCATTCTGTTTCGCGAAAAAATATATTACATTACAAAAATAAGTGTTTAAAATCAACTTCGTTAATAAGGGGATATAATATAATATATAAAACAATACTATAAAAAGTGCTTACTAAGTTTCGACCTTCGACCTCTCTGTTTCGCTATGTCACAGTATTTACTAGTTCGTGTAAGAGCGGCGTGATCGGCGTTTGCATTTGTCAATATTGTTAATCCTGCATTCTACAATATAAATGTTTGTTTAAGTTCTAATCACTGCAAAGCATTTGGTCAATATCGCTAATGCTGCATTCTAAAATTGCAATGTGTGTTAGTTGTAATCAAAGCAAATGAATTGATCAACATAGTTAATCATGCAATTTGAAATGTCAGTGTGTTAGTCTCAATGAAGGAGAGTTAATTGGTCAATATCGGTCAGCCTGCATTTTAAAATGACCAAGTGTGTTATTTGTATGTAGGGCTAATTGATTGCTTGATATCCTTTATCCAGCATTCTATAACAAAGTGTGCATTATCAGGGCATGCGTTTTAAACTTAACGTTTGTCTTTTCAGGGCAATTTAATTGGTCAATATTGTTAATAATGCCTTCAAAATTGACAATGAAATTAAGAAAATCTACTTTGGAACTATAACAAGTTCTTAAATTTACTGAAATAATTAAGTATAAATGGTTTATAACATGACTGGCTCATTAATATGTGTGTGTGTTTTTGTTTGTGTCTTTTTTGTCTTTTTTTGTATTATGCTATCTTCTGTACTACTTAATCTTTGTGTATTTAAATTTGTTTATATTATCACCATGACCATGTTTAATGGCCATAGGCATTTGTATGACGATTTCTACTAATAAACTTTGGACTTTGACAATGTGTGTGTAAGTTGTCATCAAGGCAAGTTAATTGGTCGATACGGTTAAACTGTAATCTTAAATGACAAAGTGTGTTTGTTGTAATCATTGCAAATCGATAGACCATATCCTTTCATCTGTACTCTAAATAGAAAAGTCCTATTTTAGTTGAACTAAGGGCAATGCTAGTATAGTTGACACACTCATTTTGATAATACAAATGAATTGCGTTTCCCTTCATTTTAGTACAGAAACTTTCACTTTAAAACAGTTACTTTTGCATTCATTTACAAATAACTTGTCAAAATATTGTTCCTTACCATCCGTTCATTGTAGAAAAACACTGTAATATAAGCTAAACATTCTGTCATACACTTATTTAAACGGAACTATCGATGAAAATAACAGTTAATGACACACTCCATGGTGTAGTAATAAGTGCTACCAGGATCCGTTTTTTACACATTCACACAAAGTTTACATCCAATGAAGGTTACAATTGATGACAAGAAAGTGTTTTGTCGAAACAATTGTGTTTATCTTATTGCGTTGGGAAATGTTAACTATTCCAGCGAAATGGATTGAGACATTTAAGCATAGTATCTTAAAAAACTGTTTATAGGGTTTATCGACCTAAACTGAGATCACATATTGAATTGAAGGTCAAAATCATCTGAGGTAAATAAGAAATATTAGTGGAATGGAAAGTATTGGTGTTAAAATACGAATAAATGCGAAAGGACGAACAACGTTTTGAAATTTATTTCTTATTAGTCAGTAATTTAATGGAATTTCAGCTTATAATATTTGCAACCAATTAAATGTTACACAAATTATCACTTTCTAGACTTTCTACGCGTTTTCTAAAGCCGGTTCAAATGGCAAAACATATGTATCATACAGGGTAATATGTGGTTCAGCACGGCTTTAACCTTCGGGCAATTATTCTTCTCACTGGGGCAATTATCAACCAAAAGCCATGGTGAACAAAATATTATTTTATATTTATTAAAACGGTTAAGGCAGCGATAAACCGTTCATATTCAGGTGTGAAATGAGGTCTTAAGACGAGGCAAATGTGCTTGTTGATACGATGATATCGAAAGTTACGCGGTTTATTTCAAAAATGCCAAATAAATAAAACATGAATTTTAAAATCAATTCAGTGACCTTGAACATTTCTTCGCTAGTATTCCCACTCCCAGCTCCACAGCCGAGGTCATGTGAGTCCAAGGCTTGGAATATCTACAAAAGCAATAAAGAAAGATATTTATCCAGAAGATTCTAATAGTTTAACGGCTAAAGTAAAATAAATGCGTTTTGAGGAATTGTTCGTGATCAGTTTTAGAAGTTTGATGTCAGAATATCAAAAGTTATAACACTTTGAATATGTAAGGAACACGTAAACTATATTTAGAAATACCGTGTCCTGCTTGAGAATGTTGCCGCTTTTAATCAAAAGCAAGGCTTTGTCTATGACGTTGAACCCGACCCACATATCACTCGGTCCGGTCACCGTTAGATTACAACTTGCACCGGGGTCTAACGTTGCAGTATCGGTTTTCACCTTAAGCTAGAACACATGAAAAACAGCGTACATATCTTGGAGATATCTTGGAGGTTTAGGCACCTTCCAGCATTAACCCAAAAATAGTTGATTAAGCTTTCATAAACGAAAACTACACGGGCAATCCTAGTGGTATTTTTTTAACAATAAACGAGCCAAGCAAACGTTTAGTCTGAACTTTATTCTTTAACAGTTTAAAACTTTGAAGCAGTGACGCAGTGAAAAGCATTTCTGTACCACTGATAAATCTCCTTTTATCACTAGAAAAGTATAACAAGACTATTTAGTAGCTTGGATACAGTATAACAAGTCTACAATGAAAAGAAGATTCTTCGCTCTTTACGGATATAATATAACAACCTTTGTCCTTTCACACGGGTGTATAGCCGTTCATAAAAAGGTACTAAATGTTTCTTTAAACTAAACCCTTTTGATTATTTAAATACCCGTTGCTCTAATTCCAAACAACATACCTTAAGGTTATTACGACTTTTTGCACAAATAACTGGGTTAAAGTCTAATCTGCCCAACATACATACCGGTTCACCTCTGCACATAGGGTCTACTGCAAACTTTGTCGAGTCAGCCACTATTCCATCTCCTTGTTTGTCAACATAAAAGGCGAGCAATCGGGCCCCAGGAGAAACCTTCTTAAGAATGTGGTTCTCCATTCGAATGTTGATTTCATTCGTCGGTTGATGGAATGAGGTGTACACAATTTCTCCACGTGAAACAATCTTAAAGACTACTATAGAATAAGCAATCTAAATAAATACTATGTAATAAACATTGTGTTTGTTCATTCTTAGATGTCAAAATCATGTCAGATACCCGGCTCATGTTTTTATTTTTAACATCACCAAATTACAACGAGAATTCTTTACATACCATCATCATAATTCCAGTAAATCGACTGACAGGATTCATGTTTGTGTAAGCTTGAATAAACTGTTCATTGTCCTAGAAAGAAAATTCTATAATGACATAACAGGAGTGCCGAGGTGTGAACGCAAACGCTCGTCTTAAATCGAAAAATGGACATACCATAACAAGTTTTTAAGCTCGTGAAATGAGCGTTGCTAAACATTTGCAAATTGTTCTTTGCAATATGTGTATCACGGTCTATTAAAATATCTTAAACTGTTTCGTGTTATGTAAAGAAATAACGATGAGGCTTAGTTAAATCAGAATCAGACTTCTAAATATAGGTTCAATTCTACTTTCTACGAAATGAATGCGTGTATTAATTACCCTTTCAACTTTTTCCACGACCATTTGATTGTTGCCGATGTAAGGTTTGACGTAAAAATTGGCGATCTCCCCAGGGTAATCTATGGGATGTACCTGCGAATGAAGAAAAAAGAATGTGAAAAAGAAACAATTCAACACTAATTTCTCTAGTGAAATGAAACTAGTGAATGGCTTAAAAGTGACTATGAAAAACATTTAAAATAGGTAGAAATAAATTGATAATAATATTGATTTCTGTGACTGCTTAGTCATAAGATAATTAAAAAAAACTAAATATTTAAAAATGCAAATATTAAAGCTATGAATAAACAATTGTAAAAAAAAACACCTTTAAACTTAATCAGTTATTTTCGATAATTTATTTCTAAAGACAGTGACTGCATTCAGTGTATTGGTCGAGTGATTTATTGGTATAATTAGAACAATCATATGTTTGCTCTAAGACTAGTAGCACTCTAAGAGGTGCATTTAATAAAATTAAAGACTATCATTATTTACCTGGAAAAGCAACTGTTGTTGCTCAACTGCTAACACAGGTGCCACTAGCTGTCCTCTATCATTTGTGGTATATTCATATTTAGGCATATTTCTTTGTTCCGTTCCCTCGTAATAACGAATGTTTATTCGCTGATTGGCTGCGTTTCGCCCATTTACGTAGGTCATGTCAATCTGAACGAAAAGGGTATAAAGATATAGGATAAAAAGTATGTAATTTGTTCTTTTTTAAAAACCACAATGTATACTACCGCATTGATGAAAGACCAGTACGATGAGTTTTTAGGTGTTAATAGTAACTGCTCTTAACATACCAAATTTATAATTTCTAATTTGAATCATGACGAAACAAATGCGCTGTTTAAATTTCTAACTTAATCGCACCAAGATTTGTTCCATCTGAAATGAGGATATGGAGAAAACACCCAGTTAATTGCCTAGACGAGCCTGATAACCTATCTCCATCAATGGCACTAACCTAGAATTCTATTTCTGAACTTTTTTATTAAAACACAACAGACTACCTTTAAATTGGCATTATTTTTTTTCAAACAAAGGGGGAAAACTGTTTTTTCTTCAATTGACATCTGCAGACTACCCATGTAGTGCTTAAATGTGTCAAATGAATGTTCCTAAAACTGTTCAAATTTACTCAATACGTGTACTAGAGTAAAAATGCATTTTAACAGATCAATATCAATTCAAACCATAAAAGATTTCAAAAGTTCATCAACGTGAAAGAGTCACCAAACAATTATCCAGTCATGTAACAATCATTCCGCAAGTCATGATCATGGTTCAACTTAAAGATCACGAGTGTGATAACAAACACTCGCCACATGTTCAATGGATTAAAGTCATATTGATATTAAAGAATCAAGTGCTCGATGTTTAGAACTGCACCGGCAAAGATATTGCTCATTTCTGTTGTAATTGCGATGATGCCAATAACTACAGAAATGGAATTAACTGTTTTTGAATACCGCACATTATTCAGCATTTGCGTGTGGGGTAAGTTTACATTATATTGTTCTGGCCGATTTTCTCTGCCAGTGTCATAATTAGCCTTTCTGGGCAAGTGACTGTCAAGGTCGGTTAGTACGATCCTTGATTTTTTGGGGGATAAACTTTTACTTCGGTATCATGCATAACATACATTTTACAGTATCATATATTTGATAAGATATCAATAAAAATAATTTTAGAGGTGCCCTTGATTTCATGCTTTACCCCTGACATACCAGAATAGAAAAGAAGTCCGTTTTCGCGGCCACATAAACAATTGACTGTAGATAAACATCACGTGGTCAACTATCCTAATAAAATAACACTTACAGGGCACCTTGCTATTGAATCGATCTGTATGCAAGTGATTTGATAAACCATGTTAACACCGACAACTTGGATTATCCTCTCAATTTAGGAGACAAACAAATATATTGAAATCATCTGGATAAGAGAAGTTATACGTGTTCACATTTTTTTAAACTGAATTAGTCACATGGAAGCAAAACCATTTTTACTTGATTGCAAACACATTTACCTTTAAATGATAAATCATGCCTGTCCTAAACGTCTTCTTCGACCTTGAGAAATCAAAGCGGAAAGGAGTTTTTGTGAATACAAGGAAATCCTCTGATGCTATTTCTTCTTTGCCAGTAGCGTCCTCGATGACGTCAGCCTCAAGAAGCAAGCGAGCATTTTCAGGAAAATACATTCCTCGTGCATTTTTTAGAGCCCGTACGTTGATAGTAAACTCAGTCAAGCCGTTGATGAGCTATATAAAATGGAAACATTCCTCAAGTCAGTCGCAAGCAATCAGATTTTAAGCAAAATGTAGAAAGCCTATCTATAAATCGTATATCAACATAACATATTAATCACATGCAATGATTAAAACTGTCAGTATCTTATTTCAGTAAGTAGGATATTACTGAAGGACTATTAGAGTGTAGACTGCACTTTTTATTCAACCGGTTGCGTTTGTGCCTTTGTGTGCTTTGATTTTATCAAAGTACGAAATATACTTTATGTTCTAAGAACCGTATTGCTTTACGATACTGATAATATAATTAAAGTAATTTTACTTTTCTTGGTTAAACGAAACAGTCATAAAAATATTACTTCACCAAACAACCTCTTTTGATAATATAAATAATGATGACGTTATGTGGAAAAGTTTTTATTTGCCAAGTTTTGAAATCTGTCGAATTTATTGACCGTAATATGTCCATCAGTAGGACCATTTCTCTTTAACCAGGGAAATATTATGATTTATAAATTCAACAGAAATGGCACCAACTGCTGAGTGAACTCTTCTAAATCCCAATAGTGCATCACTCATTTTCAGCCCTGTCAGTGATGTGTTTCTCAAAGGATACCTGTAAAGGCGAAAGAGGCACAACAAAAAAGCGGTATTCCTGGTTTTACGAGAAGAGGTCGCTCAGCAATTGGTGCCATTTTTTTACTAAACGCTGAATGTTTTTGAATGAAAATGAACGATAAGTTTATGTATGAATATATTTAAGAAAGCCTTTGATAATATCTAGTCACGGTTTGTTCGTAAAGTTTAAACAATGTCGTGGTAAAACATTTAGAATTGTACGTGCTATGTATTACAAAGGTAAAGCACTTGTTAGAAATTGTAATTCATTTTCTGATTTCTTTGAATATTCTTTAGCCTTGAAGCAAGGGGTAGTAAAGTTCTAATCTTTTTTCGTCATTGTAAGAAGATCTCGAGTTGAATTTGATGGAAAGTGTTAATTCGGGCATCACTGAGTCTCTTAAATAAAGTATACTTATGTTATTTGATGATACTATGGTAATAATGTGTCATTCATCCGAAGGCTTAAAATTAATTTAATTTGTTCGATTCGTACTGCAAAATTTAGGGATAACAAGTGAGCTCTAAACAATTAAAATTTTCGCGTTTAGCAAACAAGGTCCTGTAAAAGTGTAGAAAATCTGATTTACGCTTGATGTTATCTAGAAGCTGTTGATAATTTCAATTACATTCCTGCTGTGCAAAAATGTACTGATAGCTTTATATTAAAGGGACTGTACACCAGATTGGCACCATTTTTTTCTGTAACGAATCTCAGGACAATTATTTAAAATGTTTTACTCTTTGATATCATAATTGTTAAAAAAAAATACCAAAATGTAAATAAATGGAGTCGGAGACCGGGTTCGAACCGGTGTCGCCAAAATTGCAGTCCATTGTCGTATCCACTGTGCTACGAAGGATTACCCTTAAAAGGTTAGAATATTTAAGCTATATACCTAACTTTGTAATATCACATGATAACACCGACTAGCCAATCACGCATAAGGAATTAATTATACTAGGTTGACATACCTAGTAATCTTTTTTTCATGGAAAAATACGAAAAAACTGCGAAAATCAAATTAATTGTAAATTATGTGGTACTTCAGTTATTAAGTTTCAATGCATTGTACACACCAATACCAAGTTTATGTCAGTTTTCGACAATTTTCTTTTTTTTTTCGCTTTTTCATCATACGGAGTACAGCCCCTTAAATCAGTCAACGCTAGCTGGTAAAGGCTTAACGGCTCTAATTTTGTTACTTGCAATTATTGCGTGAGGGGCGTCCCACGGGTAGCGGCGTAGATAATACCCTTCAAAAAAGGGGGTTATTAAGAAAATAAATAAAAAATACTATAAAACTCCAAAAATAAGCATAAAAGAAACAGAAAATACGTTTATTTCAGTGTAAGATCGTATTTTCTCGTGATCAGTCGTGATCATAGAAAAACTATATTGTGAAAATTTGGTTTTTCTATATCACTTGTGAAATGAAATACGATCTTACACTGAAATGAACAAATATCATCTATTTAACAGTAAATTAGAACTGACATTTTTTCGACTTTTGGAGAACATGTCATTCTGGGCTCCATTATCTTCCACGATTCTGAACTGCAGTCCCGCAGACCCCTGTACCATCTTTCCGTGTACATACCTGCAAAAAAATAATAAAATAATTGAAATATGTCAGATTATATATAGATTAAATGCAACAAATTGTATACCATTTGAATTATGTTTGACTTGATTAATGATCATGACTGAGGTAACAATGGCTAGTGTTTACGCTTTTATCTGCTCCAATAGGTTTGTCGTACGCATTCTGATAAAATAGTGAGGTGCCATCTCACTCCCAAATAAGATCTACCACAATAAATACTATTGTTTTGATTTACCGAAAAGTATGGACAAATATCGAAAACAATGGATTTTATGAAGGATATCGTGTTGAAAAAGATGTGTAGAAAACACGGTTTTTCTTACCTTATGAGACGATAGTTGATCAATGTTACAGTAAATCTTTTTATTCTTAATGTCTGGTTAAACGTTACCATTACACATTATATGTCATTTATATTTCGGCTAGGAATTTATCTCTCTTGGCAAGTAGGGACATAGAAAGTTTTGAAAAACTAACATCTTATCAATGATCGTATCGATTGATCGCTTTTATCAATCGTTTTGTTGTTGTTGTTTTTGTTGTTGTTGTTTTATTTGGAGGGGGGGTATGTGATACACTTTGGAACAAAAGGTTTGACTGGAAATATTTTTTAGGCCTGTTTGGATTTAAAAGTTGAAACTTTAATTTCATTTCTCACACTCGCTTTGATTAAATTGAAATCTGAAATCGTACGACATTTTGTCGTACGCTAGCTGATTAGATGAACCTTTTATGCCTAATTGTTCGTTTTACAATGTTATTCATAGAATAAATTCAAGCTGTTTCATAATGAAGTATACTCGTTTTATTTCATTCCTTTTATTGTTAACAAAACAAACAAGACAGGTAAAAGATCCAAAACACATGTTAAAACACATCTATTTACGGTGATCAATAATTTGATGAGTTAGAGCAATAAAGACTCTTGCCTTAGCAACACTTGTGGAAGTTTCATATTCTTGCAATGATTATTTTACTAAAATATTAATAGAGATAAAGTTAGCATAACCATATTTAGACTTTAATTTTCATAAAATATTTCAATTGGAAGCTAAATTTAATCGAATTGAAGCAAAGAGAGGTAAAAGTCATTACAGTATTATCAACAAATAACATTACATATTTACTCTACCTCGATGGTACACTTAATGGTCTTCTTAGTAAACAACTTTTTCCAATTCATGTTCATAAATTGAAATGATTGTGGCTGTGCAAGCAACATACTGGATTCTGTACAATTATGTACACTGGGCTAGTCCAATGGAAATTTTAAATCATACATTGAGTATAACAATGCAATTCTACGAACTTCGGAAATATACAAATTAATTTATAGGTCGAGTCGCCTTGTTGTATTTTTGTAGATGATCACCGAACAAGGATTCTAGTAAAGTTTCAATAAAACTTGACTCATAATAGTTTCAGAGAAGATGGGGGGGGGGGGGGGGTTAATTGCAAAACAGAAAGTCGGCTATTTTGATGTTAATGCTAAAACGTTTTGTTGTATTTTTGTAGAAGGAAGCTCCCTGCGACCGGACGAAGATCGATCTAAGTGTTAACCTTGTGCACGTCATGCTTAGGTGAGCGAAAACATGCAATTTAGTTCTATCAAATGGCCAGACTAAGATATTCCGGATGTTCTAAAACATATTGTTAGTCCGGTTTCATGATGTCTCGTTATCATTAATGGAGTCTGGATCAACATTGGGGATTCGATATATTTTAGTATAGTTAAGTTTTCTTGTGTTTTTTTTGTTTACAATCTACTTAAAATCTGTATATATATGAATCTCGAGAAGGTTTAACACAATTTATTCATTTTTGATATCTTGTTTCCGTTCCAATAGTGGAGTTCATGTACAGACGAAACTCAAACATGGTACAAGTGTGCTTACCTAGCGGCAACCGTCACTTTAATATCCTCTTTGTTCTCCAAGATGTATGCTTCTTTACTCGTTATTTTCACTTCAAACGTCGGCAGAACTGGAATATATATATAAATGATATTTTACGATTTCAGTTTATGATCTTATTTCGTTGCACGAGTGATCATAGAATTATATTTTATGACACGAGTTAAAACTATCAAGGGTAATATATCATCAGTTGTGAAAGCCAGGCCCCAATATCACAAACTACTAGGGTCAAGTCTCAATCAAAATCATAAAACACAGAGCAGAACATTCATTTCAAAAAATGGTAATAGACCCATTTTGCAAAACAAGTACATATACACTTGCGACAAAAAGCAGCAATAACACAATAAACACAATTCATTTAAAAACATATTATATAATTTGCGACAAATCAGAAACACAAAATTCGCTGTGCTGAAAAAGCAGTATCCTTTAACTACACGATTGTAATGTATCTAGTGTTTCTAGGTGCGATACGTTTTGCATAAATGCATATTTTTATCATAATCCAAGAGTGAAATAGCTTTGTTGAATAACAAAGAAAATAAAAGAGCACCGTGATAAGAGTGTATATTTGGTGAATCAATTAAAAAAACTAGATACATGCTTTTATTAATGTTGTGTTGTCAAATAATAGCCACTAACACTTGACACGCCACTTCCAACGTGAGTAAAATTTCTCTCCTTTTCTCTATCAATGCGACCATTTGAAATACGTAATCCGGTTTCTTTACATAAAGCTAGTATCATTAATACGTAATGAATTAGCCTTCTTTATTTTTTTACTTCGTGCTACATAATTCTTGGATAGCAACTCATGCGTATAACTAACGTCTGTGACGAAATTTGGCTTATCTGAAGTATGAGCATTTAAATCATCACAAAGCACAAAATAAAAACAGTTGATATTTTTTGGATTCAAGATCAGTTGTATGTGAAAGTAATCTGTCGAATGTGTATTTCCCTGCATAACACTCAAATATGTCAATATGTAAATCAAAAACAGATCACATAGGTCACTTATAATAAAATAATCAGATTGAAAAAATATTCATGAACTCAGGAGAGGCTGATCACGTTCTGGTGGGAGATCTACGATGTCAAAACCAGGTGTTTTCGTAGCAGTGGGTTTAACCTTGCTCATGTCATTATCTGGAGTTGTAATAATTTATATGGTTTTATGACTGTTTCTCGGACCTATCTACATCGCGAGGGGTTCAAAATCTGCTTGTATAGGGATGTTTTAATCACTCATCAATTAATGATTTCCTTCGTCACTATATACAGTATTCAATTAAGTTTCTCTCGTGGACTTCCAAACCGATATTGAAACCTTTGGTGCGACCAGGCCCTGAATGACGGGCTGTGGGACAACGAACTTGGCAGGTTTGATGAAGGTCTCATTTGGCGAACAAAGCGACGAAATGTTTTTCCTAGACATTGTTTCTAGGTCGATGGGTTTGTAGGCTAACGTTTTTAGAACCGTTTGTGAATTTGTAACACGAATTACTTGATTAGGTTAACCATTTACACAAATAACGTATTTGGAAGAAATGAAGTGTTAAACAATACAAGTATTAACTTGCTGTTTTATTGGCCCATGAACACAATCTTCACTTGAAGTGCTTTAACAAAGTTATGCCTCTTTGTTAGAAAATTTCCGCGAATCCATTTATATTTCAAACCGTTTCTGAGGTACACCACTTAATAATCCAAAAGAAATAAAGGTATTTCAAAGCTGCAGTAACTTATGTGAAAAACTACAGAAACAAGCTCAGTAGCAAACAGTTTAAACATAAACCCGGTTTAATGGCACAGGGTAAACGCCAAAGACATAGAACACAAAAACAAAATATCACAAACAAGAAACATGGAACAACAGCACAAAACTCCACACACAACACAGTGCAAATATACTATATAAAAGATGTGTTTATCAAGGATTGTTAGGTATCGCCTTGGAACGGTCAGTAAAATGTAAAACTCCCTTTTCTCAACTAATAATGAGCAAAATGTTAAAAATATCGCAAGAAATTACAGTCCTTCAGAGCAGGTAAAAGCATTCTGACCACCTGCCACCATTTTTAATCCGATCATATCAATGTTGCTACACTTATTGTATAAAAGCACATTTTTCTCATAACATATGAAGATTAAACACTTTGTCAAGATTCTATGTGAGTAATGTTGACAGTACAAATATGTACTGAAATAACTTGTTTTTCAAAGATGATTGTAAGATTGGAGCCATGAGCGTTTTGGCTCAGGCCACATGTTCACTCGATAACACTTGAATATCTAAATCGGGGTTTGAGTTATAGCCGATGTTTGAATTTTTTATAATACTATACCAACAACAACAAAAAAGACGCCATGGCTATTATTATACCCCGTCTTATTCTTCAAAAAATAGTCTAAATAGAAAAAAGGGCTTCTAGAAGTTAAGGCGATGAATTTGGTTTTCTATTTCCATATCAAACAGCAGCCTAGTGCGAATGCGCAAAACACAACTCTGTGTGAGTCGGTTGGGATTGTATATTTTTTTGTTACGTTCGCAAAGATACATCGCAGTCGAATATATTCCATACTTATCTTATGACCACGACTTACTAACTGATTCCCATGATGTTATCGTGGCTACGAATCAATGCCTCGTTTCTACGACTAAGTTCTCTTTTAGTCATGGGAACGAGTGAGTAAGGCGTGGTTACTCGATTAAACATCGCACGTGTCGCCCCCTTGTCACCGTAAACTTGTAGCGGCTATAAGAAGCTATGCAGACTATTTCACGCAATCTATTTATACGCAACTTATTGGTTAAATATTAATATCATACATATATGCTTCAATTTAGTTTAGACCCTAAAATTGGCCTTGTTCTTGATTATAACTACTCAAGCATCATTAATTGAAACGAGCACAGACTATTCCTTACCGAATTCTTTCACCTCGAATGGAACAATTGTTTCGGTATCGTACTGAAAATAATAAAACAAAAAACAGCATGAAAATCACAAAAATGAAATAGTTTCGATTTTTCGAATTGTTCTAGATAAACTATTAAACTGAGGAAGATTACTTAAATTTGTGTTTTGGGACATAAGCTTTCTTTTAAAAGGAACAGCCAGTTTTGTTTGCAAATTCTAGAACTAATCAAAACGATATTTTACTTCACTTTGTTCAAATCAGAGAGGCATGAACGAACCAAATTAATTTACAGCTGAGGGTTACTGGTTTAAATAAAAATACTCAAGTTGCTATGTAAACTTGTGATATACTAGAAACTGCTGAATTGTTACCTTAAATTCTACAACTATTCATAACAAATACGCTTTCGTTTTCTCCACTAACGTAAGCTGTATAATATACAGCTCATATGCAATATAATGCAAGTTTGTATACTTTACAGCTTATATTATATATATATAAAACCTTTATACTAAACAGCGATAATGCTGATATGTATACATCATATAATATATTTTTGCAAAGATTGTATACTCTACAGGTCGTATACTATATACTTATATAAATCTTGTAAAACTTATTTTCTGTATAGCTCATACAATATATCTATCACTCTAACCGAATGTATCGTATTGGTAACGTGTAACCAACATTGTAATCTTTTCGACTAAGTATTTCACGTCATCTTTAATTCGTGAACGCTGTCATTTTCTGAAAATTGTTAATTCGAAATATCGCTAAACAATATTTTGGTCCCGATTTTGGATTAACTGTGTTCAACGTTTTTATACTATACGACTCAAATAATCAAGATTATGGTTTTTTGTAACCTCTGTAGCATGTCACATGACAACTTGTTGGTTGAGACCTACGCATGATATCCCAAAAGAAATGACCACGTCACTTAGTTTAATGTGAAATTATTTCAAAGGGTTAAACATTTTTCCTCCTCACACAAATCAACCACAAATCAACCAATCCGTCAAATGCCCATACCGTTAGTCTTTTATACCCACCAAATATATGCAGTTTTATACCCAAGCTTGCAAGCAATGTATTATTATACTTGGTCATGGGTTGCTATAATCAATATCATAAGAAAATTCTTACTTATCGGATGGTTAAGTGTATTGGAAGAAACTGATTGACTCATTATTTGTTGGTTTGAAATCAGCGCTGGCTGTTATGGTGTTCATTTCCAGTGTGACTATGGGCACGAAACATTGCCAGTCGTGTCGTACTGCTTTCATCTACTTGTGTCAGGGAAAAATCAGGACAGCGCCAATCCGCCCTACATTGGTCAGACCGCTGAGGAATTCGGGGACGGAGCTCATATGACACAATTAGAAGAAAACGCTTAACCTATTTCCGTAACCCCGTTTGGCTGCAGAAGGTGCCTTTGTGAACGGTGTGTGTACTTTGTGACCATTTGTGACTTAGTGAACATTTGTGATTGGGATGACATGTATGGTCACGTTACAACCCTGTCACCCGCTGTCATTAAAACACGGGCATTCTTCTGCATAACTAAACTAATTAAATAACGATAATATATTCATTGACAATTTGTGAAGAGAATAATTACCTGTGGCCTTTTAGTACTAAACCGGTAAAATATTGTGATTTGTGACATTGTGGTACGTGAACAGTTCTGATTACTACAGTGTTCATATTAAGCTTCTATAAACCTTATTTGAAGCCATTAGTCTAGCCATATAACCATGACTATTAACAAAAGATTCAAGATTTCCGTAGTTTACTAGTCGGAACAGGGTTAAATATCTGAACTTCCATACTATACATCTTATAAACTAATTATATATATCATGCTTGTAAAACTTTCAGCACCAATCTGTATACGTTTTATTCGTCTCCTTGACAAAAGTTCTGATTGTTTAACACATAGAAATGTAATATGCATCACTACATTATGTGTTCTTAGAACGTAAATACCATTCCTGCCAAATACGCTTTCACGGTCCATTCACCGATATGTGGGTACGGGGGGAGTGGGAACTTGTGACGATAAAAGCCGTTCATGCTGCCAGAAAACGTCTTCCGATCCAAGGCAATTACCTCTTCATAACTGGCGATATCAGACGATGGTGTCTTGAAAAGAGGTAAAATATTTACATAACGTGATTGCATTCTCTGTATATAAACGTTGAGTTTCAACTTTCTGGGTCATGGATTTCCGACGATCTGATACATTTTATACATTTGAACATTAAATAAAGGCGAGGACACGTGAACATTGAGCAGGCTTCAAGTAAGTGAAAATTATGTTTATTTAATCCTATTTCAATATTTTGGATAAGATATTGTGGTTAATAAATCTAATTCGAACTTCTGCCAAGTAAATTCTATCGATTTAAATATCTGTTCCAGATTTATTTCGAGAAATACCTTGTTTCTTGGAATGTACAAATAATAAACTGACTTTCTCGCGTAACTGCACTTCGTCAATATATGTGTTAATTAATTTTCTTTCATTTCATAAACATTTCAGAGGTATTGGAAAATGTACCAGGCCGCCTTATTATATACTATTTTAGCACTTTGATCTACTTCATATTTTACTTACTCGAATATCTATGTATAAATTTTGATCTCGTATTGGCTTCAAAGATTCATCCATTGCAAGAACACGAACATTCACTGCAAACAAATTAATACAGTCATATAATTTATATATTTTGTTTGACGACCTTTTCATGGTCTTTTCTTGATATACAACGTGATGTTAGCTAGTTTTCTGTCATTTACAAAAATGGTTTAATGATATGTGTAGACTTTCGTTTCCTCTGCTTGTTACAAAAAAGAAGATTACCTGGAATGATTGAAAATTAAAATTATTGAGAACATATCAAAGAGGTGTTGTGTCATTTGTTTAATATAATATATGGTATAACAGGTAGTAGACTTCACAACTGTTTGTCAAAATGAGCCCTTTCATTTATCAATGATAACAACATACCATCTTCCTTGGGAGTATACAGTGGTTTGTCTGTCTGTACGATTAGGTAACCAGACTTGTAACCAATGAAAATCTCTCTTGTAGAATGGCTTCCATCCGGGAAATACGCCAACATTTTAACATGGGTCGGTTTCTGCTCTTTTTTCTTTGATCCGGCGTCAAGATACTGATTAATGTGTTCTGCCGTCACCTTCATTTTAAACATATCGCTGTTATCTGTGGAATAATGTATTGATGTTAAATTTAAGAGACGAATAAATTTCATGAAAAGAATCTTTGAATTTGCTTAAATTCAATATTCATATTATATTAGTATTACGCGCATAGATTAAAAAGACGAATGGACAGAAAAAATCACCTTTTCAATGTTACTATTAATTACCTTGACTCATAACTACTGCTTGCTGCTGAGATATTTCAACGTTATCCAGAAGTAGCTTTATCTGCAATGGATAAAAGGCTCATGTTACAAAAGATCATTCAATATAAGATTATATGGGTTTAGAAGTGATGAGCCAAACCTGGCTTGTATTTAGTATTTGTCTCGGTTGAGACTAGGAGCAATCATGCTAGTCCGGCTATATAGCATCGTTTTATGTCCGAAGACAGATTATGGTGAACACTTAATATATAATTCTGTGATCAAAGATGTTTAATTATCTGTAGCTTTTAAAACGTCTTCACTATGGCAAATAAGTCCTTATGATTAGGATCCTACATATAGCGTCGTCCGAGATACATTATATGCTTATGTTATATAACATTTTATATTTTAGCTGCAAATCTAGGGCTATCACTAAGCAGAGACGAACTGAATGGACTATGAAAATATACTTGACATCAGAGTGATATTGAATACCACGCTAGTTCTTGATATATGAAGCATGTTATCGCAGATATACAACCTACCCCTGGCGCTAAACATGACTTTTCAAGATTGGTAAGGGATAATCGGATCAACCAAGCAGTGATTTATCTAATGTGTTTTGTCATGAATCTCACAATGTTCCAACTAACTCTCAGATTATATGCGCAGTTTATGCAACATCAATATCATTGCTATGTTTGCCTGATGAATTCATTAAAACATCGTTAAATACTAAACCTCTCACCTGAACACTACCGTTGCCTGTTCCTAGGACTCCCGCCACGAGCGTTTCCTCGTGATTGAGGCGGAACATATTGGGAGCCACCACATACCAGTAATTCCTGCAAGGAGTATCTAGGTTAATTAAGTGAAGTGTAAACATTGGGTTCTACTACCACTAGTCTATAAAGTGTTTGGTACTCAACGTATTGTAAACATTGGGTTCTACCACTAGTCAAATAGTGTTTGGCGTTAAACTTATTGTAAACATTTGGTTCAACTACATACCAGTAGTTTTACTTAATGTTCAGTAAAAACAATTAGTTCTACCACATAGAGAAATCTATTAAAGTGTGAGAAGTCTTGTATTATAGGAATATAGGATTTGTATCCAACCATATCAAATAGTTAAAACAGTTGTGTGGGCCTGATGTGATTTAATTTAGTCTAATAACGCACCAGTTGCTTTATAGCGCTCGTTTAAAAGCCGTGCTATTTTTAAAGTGCACACTTATTTGCATAAAGTTCCTATATTAACGCAAAAAGTCTGTAAGCGCGAAACTGGTTCCGGCATAAAATGGCAGGTCAATCGCAAAAATATAAAAAAGTGTGGAGGTAAAAATAGATCTGACAAAATATCATTGCGCCTTATCATTTGGATTCCATATCCTTCTTTGTAATTGTTTCTTGATACTATGCAGTAATAACAGGAATTAAAGCAAGGTTCGAAGGAAAACATTTAAAAGTCATGCTAATGTTATTATTATCAGAAAAGAAAACCTATATTAATGACTTGGCACCATGAAGGTACATGAACGCTGTACGGTGGGCTAGGTCGTTTATAACTTGATTACCGTTCAGAAAGTAAATATCAAAAACTTCCTGTTGTGTCAATTCGAACGTGGTCGTTTACTTTTGTAATCACATGATTGTTTGGAACCCTTGGAAGTGTAAGTGTCGGGTAGAGTGACATTATACAGAGCTTCGTGTATGTAACGTCGAACGAGATTGGACTTTTTGGTAAATTCGTTTTCATAAAAGGGATTTTATTTAAATCGCACTTGTAACACTAAAACTTTACAAACAATTTTCATTTTTAAGTTATCATAAACCAACATATTTACAAGGAATGTATATAATTCAGATGCATGTTAAGACAATCTCCTGAGCAACGACCACTGCAATCAAGTCTGCAGAAGGGGTTATTTGAAACATTAACTGGAAAATCACTGTAACAATACCTAATTTCTTATAGTATTTGGATTGTCGGCCGATTTTAGTGAAATTAGCCTGTGCATTTTTATGTTAAATAAATTACTTTGTATAACGATATTGCAATTTAAACATTACAAAACACAGGTGACATTTTAAAATAAAGTTTAATTTTTCCCAATAATCATTGTATGTCTTACAATGTATTTCACGACATGTGTGAAATAGAAAAATATCATCATAAACATAAAATCAGTTTCCAGTATGACAATTATCTCGCTCCTCTTTTGACATGAAATTGCCAATTTCTAAAAGGTTATGTTATTACCTAGTAAAGATAATTCAATTTGAAATGTAAGGTTAATTGTTTTACAATAAATTTAAAATATTCTATTGCAACCATAAAAAAAACTTGAACCTATTTGAGAAATATTGAGATATAAACAAGAGATATAAATGAGCTGTTTAAAAAAATATGCAGTTTTTTTTATTCGGGACATTGAGCATTTTACATTTCAATTTAGTATTAACTATGTTGGTTTAAATACGAAAATGTCATCCGTTTTTCATTCCATGTGTCGTAGCCAAATATTAAACACTTCATGTTGAAATCAAAGCTTTTCTTAATTACTTTCTGTGCCTATTTCGTGCTAACACATAACTAAATAGAAAATCAAATATCACTTCACTAAAACAATTGCAGTGCAAATGAATTGGATAATGATTGATAAAACATGGTCTTACTTTGCAAAGCAGGCTGGAATCAGGAATCCACACAAAATAATAATAAGAAGTTGAACAACAACCATCTTCACTCTTGGCATGTTAAATTTTAAGTGTGGTAAAATCGCTTGAGAAACTGCTTTTTTGTCTCCGAATTTCCAAGAATCAGTGCTAGTTCAGCTGATAAGCCATCACAGTTTGTAAACATTTCTAGGAAAGTAAAGTGTTTTTCGCATTTAATGATTTGTAAACAACGCAAAACCTTCAGGAACAAACTGGCCTATCTGCAATAGAAATAAATGCGTAAATAAAGTATAGTGATTTATAATACCGGTCGCTTTGCAAATTCAATACTTATGTGAAAAGCTCATTAAATGCATGTTAATGAAGTCATGATACTTCAAATTCATGTTATTTTTCAATAATTCCATAAGCTTGTCAGATCTCTTTTTGCATAATTAGAACTACTAGTAGTGTTTAAGCTTTTGTATTAAGGCTTGTAATACGGATGTTGATAACAGAGCCGCTAACCTCCTTATTGCGATAATTCTCGGCATCTATAAAAATATGCGCATGCGCGAGCCGCTGAATTACTTATTCAATATCCGCAATATATGACGCTGAGTGGAATTTTGGCAGTCGTTTTTGACCTTCCAACCTGATTAGATGAATATCCCATTTACTGCATGGTTATTATAATTATTCGGAATGCAAGGGGTGTATTTAGGAAATCATTCTTAAAATAAAATTGTTTAGGTTGGTTTTTAATAAACATGAAGCCGATATCAGACTACTTATGAGGCCTTTTGTACGGTTACTCAATGAAAAAAGGACGTTTCATAGACGAGTTATTATCTATAGCTGTCATGTACATGATAATATAATCCGAGCCCAATTACGGAGATGGTTCGTTACACATACATTTGTCTAAATTGTCAGTACCTTATTTGATTTTTTAAATGGTTACTTTGCAATAATTGTTCTGATTATTAACGTTTATAATTTATTATAAAGATGATAAAAATAACTTTTGATCTTACTGAAATAAGTATATTGAAACATCTCTCCTATCTATTTTGATAAATTACAGCATGTGGTTTTGATCCATGTCGAAATTTCTGAAGATACATGCACCTGCTGGTGCTATATAGGCACAACAAGACTGATACGGCAAAAGTCGAAAAAAAATAACTAAAAATCATAATGCCCATAAATATTTTGGTCGGCGTATACAACAGCGATATGACGTTCTTTATGTTTCAAATTTCAAGGATACATATCCTCAAATCTGACAAGCTCATGGAATTATTGAAAAAAATGTATCCGCAATTCAAATATCATGAAACTAGTTCTGAGTTGTACAGATCATGTAGATGATCACTTTTCTTTTTGGTGTCGTCAGATTAACTTTGTAGTTTATATTGTGACCATGAGGGTGAATCAGCTCACGATTTATTTCAACAGAATTTGAAACGTTTAGAATTCAGTATCTGAGAACTGATACGGTTTTGGCACCTGGAATTTGAAATGCGCCTGGTATTATAAATTAAAATACTTTATGTATGCAATACCTTCGCTTGATGATAAGCCAGTTCGGTCCATGAAAAACTGACGTGTCTTATCAGTTGAACAAGGTCGATTCATGGAAAATTGCAGTTTATTTAGCGAGTTTACCCCACATAAAATTTAACAGGCTATTATTGAAGATGGTTGTTTTTCAACTAAGTGTTATTTTGTGTGGATTCCTTATTCCAGTTTGCTATGCAAAGTAAGATCACATGTTATCAGTCTTTATCTTATTCATGTGCACTGCAGTTGCTTTCGTGAATTGATACTTCATCTTTTTATTGTTTTTATTTATATAAATTTGTTGATGGAATTGGCAGTAATTAGGATCTATTTTGATTCATACATATAGAGTTCAAAATTTGGCTGTGGCACGAGGTATGAAAAACGGGTGAAATGTTTCTACTCGAACAAATGTAGTTTATACTTACTTGAAATGTAGAATGCTTAAGATCCGAAATATAAAAATGCATTAGAATTGAATTTTTGAACAACGCGTTTATATTTCTGTAAAAGTATTTTAGAGGGTTGAAATATTAATATACCAATTTTTAAATTTATTGTTAAACAATCGGCCTAATGTTTTATAAATGACCTACACGAGGTTATTACAAAACCTTTAAAAATTGGAAATTATTTATCAGTGGTGCTGCGAGATTATTGGCATAATGAAAACTGACAACATTGTAGCTGATACATATATTGCCATGTTACACATGGTTTGAAAAGTAATGTAAGGCATGAAATGATTACAGTGGTTACCTTTTATATCGAAATAAAAATACAGCATTATTTTCAAAATATAACGTTTTATTTTGTTATCTTTGAATGGCAAGTTCTGTATACACATTTAACGTCCACATGCCAATTTCACTAAAGTTTGCCGAATGTCCATATATTATAGGAATATATGTTCAATGATTCTACAGGTGATTTTCAAATCACTTCTTCTGCGGACTTGACTGCAATCGTCGTTAATTTTCAGGAGATTGTTTTAGGATGCATATGAATTATATACAGTTCTTGTAATATGCTAGTTTACGGAAACCTAATAACGAAAGTATTGCATGGAAAATTCAAGTGTTACAAGTCGTATGATTTAAATAAAAGCCCTAGTATAAATAGAACTTGACTGATTCTAACAACGTCACATCCATGAAACCATGTTAAATATCAAATTACCCATCAATCATACTCAAAGGGAGCCAAAACTTTTGACCACACATGTGGACGAACACGTTGACACAACACCAAGTTCTTGGCATTTTCAATCTGAACGATAATCTTATAGAATAAAAAAGACCTAGAACTTACTTTGAATTTCTCTCAGTATTGCATAGCATAAAAATTACAAAAGAATGTTTGTGTTTCAAAATGATTCATTTCATGTAAATCGGCTATTTTTGCGGGAACCAGTTTCGCGCTTTCAGACCTGTTTGCGTTAAAAATTAGAACTTTTCGACAATAAGTCCTTTTCATCTTCGTTATTGGATGCTTATAAAAGGAGTATGCGTTATAAAGCGTGGTATTATATCAGGGCAAATCGTGTTCGGAAAAAATGGTAAAAAGAATCGAAATTAATGCTGCTAACAACAAAAATCTGTCTTATCTATTGGATATGTGTTTTTTCTACATCATTGTTAGTTTGACGCTGTAGAATAAACATCTCATGAAAACTTCCTTATTTTAAGACAGGAGAATGAATATTAGAGAAAACCTCACGTGATTTTTCATGCCTTTCTGCCTGCTGAAATGTTTTATTTAGTTTGACTTTGCTATAAGAATATATTACGGATATATTACGGATGGGAAAACTCGTCAAACAACTTTCAATGTGAGTATTTTACAACTTTTTAACGCAGGCAGTTAAATATTGTTTGCCTTTCTATGAGCGTGTTTGTGCTTTTTCAAGTCGAAAACAAGAAGTTTATTGAAAATCGACACAAAACTCCCAAATCATGCGCAAGTATGCTTTCAACGAATTTGCAATATTTTAGTCGACGGAAGCTTTATCAGCTGCCCCTTCTAGGCATTTTAAATATATTTTTCGTAAACAGCACTTTGTAAATATTGCTTTACAGATACAGGAAAAGCGGTGGTCTTCATTGCCGATTCCTAATTCGTTCAATTTACACTTTTGTCGACTACTGGAATTCGGTAGACGATTAATATTTACACCTCACTTAGTAAAACCACGCACAACGTTCGAAAATAAGTGGTTTGTGGTAGGATAAAACTTTCAGACTGCAATGAGTAAAACTGTACACACTTTTCGAAAATATGTGAAAACTGGTAGAACCCAATGTTAATACTACACTAAATAAAACTACACTCTTTCAGGGTTTACTGGTGGGATAAAAACAGTATTTACATTGCATTACGTAAAACTAATCACACTTTGATATAGATCTTGCATGTGATATGAATCAACTGACACTGTAAACACTTAAATGGATTTCTGATATGCGGAATATTTAAATTTATATTGAAGACTAGTAAAACTACGGATAACTGGTATGTGTTCAACCCCATTAGTTATACTACACTGGATAGAGCTACGCACACATTTCAAGATTTTTCTGGTAAGTCGTTATATACATTTTTTACAATAAGTAAAACACCAAACACTATATCGACTAGTGGTACTGGTAGAACATAATGTTTACACTTCACTAAATAAACTTACATACTCCTTCCAGGGATTACTGGTATGTGGTGGCACCCAATGTGTTCCGCCTCAACCACGAGGAAACGCTCGTGGCGGGAATCCTTGGAAACGGAAGCGGTAGTGTTCAGGTTAGATGTTTAGTATTTAACTATGCTTTAAGGAATATATCTGGCAAACATGGCAATGCTATTGTTGTCGCCTTTAGCAACGTCACAAATGTCATCGTTTATAAATAATTATTGATGACGCATATAATCTGGAAACAATAATAAACAAACGGCTTTTCTATCCAAGAACCATTACCCAAGATTGAAGAATCATGCTTAGCGCCTCAGGGATTGGATGCAAATCTGCAATATCATTCTGATATCAAGTCAAGAACCATATGTCATTTAGTTCGTTCACTGTTTAGCGTTAGCTCTGGAATTGCAGCCAATATATAAACAGTTATGATAAGCATTTACCCGCTTTTTACGACTGTGTTACGAATTATTGAATACCTTGTTTAAAAGAATTATGCATTTAGTGCTCATCATAATCTTTCTTCGGTTATAAAACAAAGCTAAATATCCATTTCAGATTAAGTTACTTCTGAATGATGTTAAAATATCTCAGCATCAAGCTGCAGTAAGAAGTCAAGGTAATGAATGTTAACATTAAAGGATGAACTATTTTGTCAATTTGCCTTTTATCATCTTTGCCCGTTAACTTTAAACATGAATATTCGATTTCAAGCAAATTCAACGATGTTTTACGTGTTATTTAGTCGTGTCTTATATTAAACATCAAGACATTATTCCACAGATAACAGCGATAAGTTTACCATGAAGGTGACAGCAGAAAACGTATTTCAGTATCAAGAATTAGCCGGACCAAGAAAGAAGGACCAGAAACCGACCCACGTTAGTTTGGTGGCCGATTTCCCGGATGGCAGCCGGTCTACAAGAGAAGTTGTCATTGGTTACAAGTCTGGCTACCTGATTGTACAGACGGACAAACCACTGTATACGCCTAGGGAAGGTGGTATGTCATCTTCGAACATTGAAATTGCTCATTTGACAAACAGTTTTAAAGTCTACTACCTGTTGTATAGCATTTTATATCAAATAACTGTGACAGCTCCTCTTTGGTAATATTCTCAATGATTTTATTTTGCAATCACTCTAGATAGGTTGTAACAAGCAGTTGAAAATAAAGTAAACATATGCCTTTAAAACGAGTTTTGTTTATGACATCTGTCTGGCTAATAGAACGTCGTATATTTAAACAATACAACTGTCATGGACCATGACAGAGCCTTTAAACAAAATATATGTATTATTATGGTTGCAGTGAATGTTCGTGTTCTTGCAATGGATGAATCTTTGAAGCCAATACGAGATCAAAAAGTCTACATAGATATTCGAGTAAGTAACATATGAATTAGATCAAATTTCTGATTTTTATGATATAAAATAAACTTAATAAACACGGGCATTAACGAACTTGCCGGCAATCTTTGTGTTGTATATTCAGGGAACTAATTCTAGGAATAATTCTGAAACAGATGTTTTAAATGATAGCCCCATTAACCTTGCAGAGAAACGGAAAGATAATTCCGACAACCTCTCCTCTAAAGTATCACGTTCTGTGTGCATGCTCAATTTCTAGATGTGTTTTTGTCTGGATTTTATTTTCAAAAACATTCAGTTATACGTCGTCGGAAATCCATGATGTAGAAATTTGAAAATATTTTTGGATATGTAGAGAAGGCAAAACGTCATGTAAATAGTTTACCTCATTTCAAGACACCATCGTCTGATCTCGCCGGTGATACAAAGATAATGGCCGTTGACCGAAAGACGTTTTTTGGCAGCAAGAACGGCTTTTACCGACACAAGTTCACCCTTCCCCCTTACCCACAGATCGGTGAATGGACCGTCAAAGCGTTTTTGGCAGGAAAGGTATTCACCTGCTTAAATAAGTTAATGTACACATGCATTTTACACTTTTCCTGTGTTAAACAGTCAGCAATCGTGGCTAGGAAACGGATAACAAGTATACAGATTTGTTTCGTGTGTTATGTTTTACAAGCGTTATATTTATATGTTGTATGAGCGTTTATATGCAGGCTTTAAAGATATATTGTATGAGTATGAACTTTCGAGTAAACAAGTTTTAGATATGCATATTATCGACAGACATCATACACCTTAGATTTTTAACCCGAGAACTGAACCCACTAGTAAACTGTGGCCATCTTCTATGTATTATCAATGGTCACGGTTTAACGGTTTGACCAACAGCTTCAAATAAGGTTTGTAGAAGCTATGTATGAACACTTATTACGTTACACGTCACACATTACAATATCACACCAGTTAAGTTATTTAAAGGATTCACATATTTATTCTTTAAACAAATCGAACATGTCCAAATACTATTGTCAGTAAATATTTAGTTCTGGAGGATAATACCCACTTGTTTTAAGGACAGGAAGTGACGGGTCGTAAATTGCCAAACATGTCATACCTATCACTAACGGAACGGGGATTGGGCGGGTGGGTAGATTTTGAAGGTAGAAAAATGTTTTACCTTTTGAAAGATTTAAGACACGAAAAATAGGTGATGTCTTCATTTCGTTTGGGAAAGTATGCGTAGTTTATCAAGTTACTCGATTGTTTTATTCAAATAGTTTTAGAATTCGCTAAAAACCTTGTTTTCCTTACAAATATCTTACTTCCTAAAACAAATAAAATATTCTTCCTCGTTTCACGTGTTACTCTATTACAATCAAACAATAAATCTAAACGTATATAGCCCTGTTAATACAATGCGTTTTTATTGTTAATTTCAGTACGATACCGAAACAATTGTTCCATTCGAGGTGAAAGAATTCGGTAAGGAATAGTCTGTGCTCGTTTTATTTAATAATGCTTGAACATCGAGTACGATGTGTTCTTAAGCAAGTGACGAAAGGTTAAATAAAAATTGTTAAATTTCATAACATTGAATAATTTTTAACATTATTTATATAAACTATAAACAGTTGTTCATTTTTGAAACATTTAAAGTTGACGAAAAACGTTTTATTTTCGTATTGCGAAAGAGATTTGTACATTCGCGCTAGGCTATTGGTTTATTATTATTATGAGAATGTTAAGTTAAATGCTCTGTTCGAATATTGCAAAAATTGAGAATTAGTGATTTGTTAATACAAATAACAACAATACGATATTTAGGAATGGAGAAATGATTTCAAGTTGTGTAACAATAATTCGGAATTATGAATCAAAAATAGGTTTTCATATTTTTAAGTAGTGTTGAGAGAAGAATGATAAATTTTGAAGTCTAAACAACATTAGCAGGCCAAACACTGAAAGCCATTTTTAAATAAATATGTATCATTATAAACTGAATTGCCTTCAAGTAAAGCATAGACATAATCTATTCGACAAACTCATTGCTCCGATTTGGAATAATGCAGGGGAGCATTTTCTTTGGGAGAAGATGGGGAGGTGGTGTTCAAAGTAATGCAGTTGAAAAAGTTCATCTATAATTCTGCAAACGTCTACTCGGTTTTAAAATGATTGATTGTGTGTTCGAATAATTAGTAAGATTAGGTTTAAAACAATTAGATACGAGTGAAATGAAATTTAATACGGGGTAGAACTGCTATATAGAGATAAATGCAAGTTCATTTAAGAAATAAATGTTGTATGCTTAAAAATGATACGTAGCGAAATCCAAACAAACCGAGTGTATACTTACGACCTTCTTTGTAGTTTAGGTTTATTTTATGCATGGTTTTATAAAACAAAGTGGGAACTGTTGAACTATTTTCGTGAAAACTAAAACAGCAACTGAAAAATAATTTCATCTAAGATTGGCATGGCAGACGTTATGCGTATGCGTCGATTCGAACTAGATTTTGTGTCAGTGTGCCGTGTTTTAGACGTTCGCTCTGCCCTTAGTACTTATTATTTGTATTACAAATTTTCGAAAGCTGTGTCTAAATTGATTTTATCCAAATAAAACTTAAGTATAGGAACAGGTAGATTGAACAGACCGCAATCAACAACATTTCAACGAACGAATACATGTATGTACTATTTGTAATTTATTTGGAGACGATTATCATTTTGATTAGTGCATATTGTATGATTAACAAAAAGTTGGATATGTTCCTAGGTATTTTGTACAAGCCCCTAGTATAAATCAATAAGTGGAACTGTTAAAAAGATGTAGCTATTTTGAAAAAAAGTAAACGATTTCTTTATTTTAAAAGTATGCGAATTCAAACACACTACGCGATACTCGATGCAAGCTGTAAGGGTAAGATTTGACTTTCATTATTTTGTTTGTTTACAGTTGCACAACAACTCTAAGTGAATCAAGCACGTTTATGAAGCCATAGATAACTATCAACTTGTAGTTCACCTTTTTATGTCTGCATCAATGTAACTTTTTTTTAAACTGCATCATTTTCACAGTTTTTTTTTATTTAAACAAATTGTGTTTATTTAGTTCTTGCTGTTTATTGTCGCCATTGTATAAGTACATGTTTTGCCAGATGGGTCTATGACCTTCTTGGAAACCATTGTTCTGTTCTGGGTTTCATAATTGTGATTAAGATTTGACTTTAGTATGGTTTACTATGATATTGGGGCCTGGCTATCAAACTTTTTGAGATATATAGTTTGAATTTGTGTCATAAAAATATATGTTTCTTTGATCACTCGTGTAAAGAACACGATCCTACACTGAAATCGACAAATATTCTTTATATATTTTCCAGTTTTGCCGACGTTTGAAGTGAAAATAACAAGTCAGGAAGCATTTATATTGGAGAATACAGAGCAAATTAAAGTGAAGGTTGACGCCAGGTAAGTACACTTGTACCATTTATAAAGCTCTATAAGATTTAAAAAACATTTTTTAACGTATATCGAAAACTCAATTTGAATCCAAACTACATAATGGATAATAAAACATCTTTAAACTAAGTGTTTTGATAATAGGATATCTGAGTTTGGACATCTGCTCATACTTAATTGCATTTTCACTTAAAACATCTAAAGCTCACCTTAGCATACAGTGCTCAAGGTGAACTATAATAATCGGTCTTCGTTTAACAGTTGTTTGAAAGACATCTTCTCTAAAACCATCGGGCTAAATTCGATATAAAACCTCACAGCAAGCTTGCTCGAGGGACCTCCTACAATACAAAGAAAAGACGTTCGATTAACTTGCCACAAAAACATCAAAATGCCCGACTTCCTGTTTTGCTTTAAAAATATATCCTCTGAAACTACTTAGAGTCAAATTTATTGTAATAGCTTCGTTTGGTGACAATTCACAAAAGTGCAACATCTCGATTGACCGACAACAACAGCACAAAATTGCCGTCGCGTTACCTTATCTTAAAATATATCTGAAATATCATTTTAATTTAGCTGATTAGAAGATACAGCAAAATCATTACTGTATTCTTACACTTTAATATATTCAGAGTAGCTTTTCAGCAATATGTTCATGGCTAAATTTTAAAATTAGAAGGTATTATGCTAAATAAATAATTCCTTATTGTTAAAATAATCGGATAATTATGTAAAGTTTACTCTAGAAGCTAGGGCAGTAATTCATGCTTCGTTTTCTCTCTTGCATTTGTAGATATCTATTGGATTTTTGTCTACTTAGAGTAACGAGGGAATATATGTTATACTATATGAACTCCTCAAATTAGTCACATCTAAAGAGTTCTTTGTATAAACTAAAAGGTTAAGAATTGCATTTGATATATCCAATATTGGATGTAACAATCAAACGTTTCCATTTCACCAGGCCAGTGAACTTAATTAATACACATTTCAATATTTCACTCGCATAGTCACTATTATCTGAAAAAAACAACAACATTTTTTTGCGGAGCATGTCATATTCCCTTTTTCTTAACTTATACTTACAACACCACCTGTCTCAGGGAAGCGTGGTCATTTTTGCTTTACTAAATGATTAAATTTATTTTTAAGTAAAACATAATACATTACAACGATCTAATTGCTTGGCTCGACTGTTACAATACAAGCCAACGCGCATGCGTGAATCGCTGAATGAACTTCTTTATAAAAACAAAAATCAATACTGACCTTGAGCGGTCATTTTCCTCGGAAGCTTTTTGAAAGATCCAAACAAATTCAGTATGGCAAACCCATTGGCGGCGATATTTGCGTAAACACTAGCCATTTTTACGTCAGTAAAAAGGATCGAATGGTACATAATATTTCATTTATGTCTGTAAATAAAATCTGAAATATTTCACTTGTATTATCATGACCAGGTATGTATACGGAAAGAATGTACAGGGCTCAGCGGGACTGAAGTTCAGAATTGTGGAAGATAACGGAGCTGAGAATGACATGTTCAATATAAGTCGCAAAGAGGTAAGTTGTAATAACATTTGCGTGGATTTCGTTTTTGCTTGTATTTGCGATCTCTGTTATAAAAATTAAACGATTTCGCTATACCAAAGGGTGCACGAAATTCGGACGTCTCGAAACAGGGCCTAGTGATTCAAAAATATGAACAAATTTTAGCATTATCAAGTGAATTGTATGTAAGTCCAAAACTATAAATACATCTTTCTTTGACCGCCTGTCTGTGTTAACGTTTTACATTTGTTTTGCTGTATCGTTTTTTTGTTGGTACACACGTTGTTGTTTTTTTTAATATTGACAACACTTATCAATACATTTATCACAACATGCCTAGTAACTTTTTTCTTTTTAAAAGTTCAACGTAGGTCTCAATTCACATTTCTATAGCAGAGTAAGAGAGAGAGAGAGAGAAAGCACTAGGTTCTCTATCAATTTTACATTTAATATTGACATTGTCTAGTATGTGAATTTATAGACAACCATTTTTTAGCCTTATTGTCACTTTTTCAAACAATCTGTATTTCATAGTTGTGAACACATATGACAAATGCATCAAACAATTGGCATTTAGTACTTGCAGTACAGTCGAAACTCGTTTGCTCGATATCACATTGCTCGATTTTCTCGTTTTCTCGAGCCAGATTAAAAGGAGCATTTTTTTTACTCTATGTTCATATAAAATTCGATCGGATGGTTTGATATCTTGAGGGTCCATATTCCTCCACGCTCGATGTTAGTTTCGTAAGCATTCTGTAAGCAATTCCGCTTGGCTCGATATTCTCGAGGCTCGAAGTATTTTGCCGGTCCCTAGAACATCGAGCCATCGAGTTTCGACTGTACTTAGTTTTAGAGGCTCATTTTAAACATGTGTAAGTAACAAATGTTCGGCTGTTTTACAGTATGAAACAGATTATAACAATTTTCAAACCTTTGGATAAATACACCAAAAACAACTGGATCATGAAATAACATAAGTATAAAAAAATAAAAGTGATACCCGAATTAACACTATTCATCATATAACTCGCGATCTTCTAACAATAACGACACATATCGAGTACTTATCTTCATCTTCCTTCGAGCCTAAATCACATGCAAGGAAATCAGAACATTTACTTCAATTTCAAGCAAATGCTTTAACTTTGTAAAACATTTCAAGAACGATTTAAAATGTTTTACCACGACATCATAAGTTAACTAGTAGTTGACTTTAAAAACAGACCGTTTCTATAGACCACTTTTAAAACTCATGTTCAGCCCCCCTGTCAGTGATGCGTTTATTAAGTATACATTAAAGGCTTTGGTTAAACATCTAACACGTGTACTTTCTCTTTAATTATAAACATCAATGAGATCATTTCTCTTAAACAAAGGAAACTTTATGGTCTACAAATTTGACAGGCCAACACGTTTAAAACTTTAGAAATAAAAATATTTCGTCATTACGTAAACACTTTTTGAATTATCAAAAGAGGTCGTGAGTAAAGCAATAGTTTGCAATGACTTATTCGTTTAACAAAGAGAAGTATTAACTTACCTACTGAAAAAGATAATAATTTTAGATATTGCATGTAATCAATACGTTATGTTAAGTACTATGATATAAAATTGTTAAGCTAGGCTTCCTTCGTTTTGCTAAAACTCTGTATCCTAATAATTTTATATAGCTGACCAACGGCTTGACTGAGTTTACAATCAACGTACGTGACCTAATAAAAGCACGTGGAAGAGGTTTTCCCGATAATGCACGCCTGTTCCTTGAGGCTGACGTCATTGAAGATGCTACAGGAAAAGAGGAGAAATCATCAGAGGATTTTCTTGTATTCACAAAAAGTCCTTTCCGCTTTGATTTTTCAAGGTCTAAGAATACGTATAGGACTGGCATGATATACCATTTACAGGTATGTGGTTGAAATGATTTAGAAATAGGTTTTGCGTTAATGTAACTAATTCATTTTAAACAAAAAATGAAGAAATATCACTCCTCTTCTCCTTTTGTTTTCAACATAGTTTTTTTCGTATCCCGAATTTGTAAGATCATCAAAACAATCGGTGTAAACATGGTTTATCTTTATTTTAGATGATTTTTTTTGGCGCGGTTATATTAAAGGTTTTTTAACAGCACATTTGCTCTGGTGTGATTCAATTTTGAATTAAAAACACATTCCTGGATATAGTTACTGTTAAGCTTAAATGTGGATACTTCAGCGTACTGGCCTTCAAGCAATCTGGAATTATATATTGTTTTCTCTGGAAAGAAAATATGAAATGACGTTGTATTATATAGCTTTATTCTTTTGTAATGTAGATTGAAATGACATACGTAAATGGGCGAAAAGCAGCCAACCAGACAATAAAGATTCGTTATTACGATAGAAACGAAGAAAGAAAAATGACAAGAGATGAATATACCACAGATGACAGAGGACAGTTAGTGGCACCTGTATCAACAGGAGATCAGCAACAAACACTGCAGTTTCATGTAAATAATGAGCATCTTCAATGCACACCTTATTTTGCGAATAATCTAAGAACCAAAACCTGAGTTTCTTAATTGGTCATGAAAATCACTCGACCTATACACGGAATGGAGTCATTGTGTTAATATATAAATTGAGGAAAAAGAACATTCATTGGGGTTTCCTTGACAATTGTTTATAAATAGCTTATTTCTATATATTTTTTAAATATCATATGACTAAACAGTAACTGAAATCAATACCAACTTCATTTAATATATGGTTGATAATCAGTTCCTCAAATGTTGTTGTTTCTCATTATCATTGTTTAGTCTTTCAATAGTTTAATTTTACATTTTCTTCACTCGCAGGTACATCCCATAGATTACCCTGGGGAGACCGCCGATTATTACGTCAAACCTTATATCGGCAACAATCAAATGGTCTTGGAAAACGTGAAGAGGGTAATCAATCGATACAATAATTCTGAAGAAAAGGGACTGATTGTATTTTCAGAATCTGATTCATTTTCTTTATGCATATTTATCGACATCAGGTTATCCTAAAGCATATGTGAACGCTTTATGATTTCATATATTGAACGATATTATTGGAAGCATATTGACCAATCAATAAACAATTAAGCTATCCCTGACTAGGCCAAAGATTTATCCAGCTGTATAAAATTAGAAGCTTATAAACAATTACGATAGGAACACTTTGTGTGAATTAAGGGCCGCATCAGTGCAAAAAATGGGTGGGGAAGGTTAAAAATTAAAGGTTTCAAAAGTTCATATTTATTAGTTTTGGGGAAATGTCTTTTTTGGGAGTATTACATTTATTCTTAATAAAATGTTTTGGGGTAATAAGTAGCTAAGTAAAGTCAACAAAAGAAGAATTTTGATAATAAAACATTCACATTCTTTCAGAAAAGTCTGTCGACATTAATACTTCAATAGGTCAAAATGCCCCAAACTATCTTACCAACAGTGTCTTGGGATATATTTTCAAATAAGCAACTTTTTCAAAACATAATGGAAACTGTTGGAAGATATTTATTTCCTGGTTACAAAAATGCAAATATCTTTTTTTGAAATAGCTGCAATCGCCACAAAGCCTGACAATATTGATTGGGTAGTTCTAATAAATTTGACTTATAAACGTATTCATTTTGTATTAAGACATTTCCGGGAATACGTAAATGTTATTTGATTGGAAATCTGACATAAACGTCTTTTGTTAAAATTTCTCAACTCCTTATTACAACTTCACATGTTCCAACAAATATATGATTTGAACCTTAAAAATAAATAAAAAATTGGTTATTTCAAACATTTTGAATTTTGGTCCTTAAAACGACGTTTGCATTCTGGCCGGCCCTTAATGTCAGCTCATTTGTGTTTTGAAAACAATCGTTTTATACAATGTAGTCAAAGTCTTGATATCGTTTTCATCAGCGTTAGGAGGCATCGTGATTGTGATGTTTTTATAAGACACCGTTAAAGATATTTAAGAACAAGGTGGTACATATTTCAGAGATAATGTTCAGATGTATAGCTAAGCTCATTACTCCAGCTTACTAACTGTTGTGTCATGTCCATTTTCACGATGGCGTTCACATTGTGGAACTTATGTCATTATCGTGCTTTTATTTCAGTACAATGAACATTTTGCCTTAGCTTTCACAAACATGAATCCAGTCAGCCAATTTACGGGAATTATGATAATGGTATGTAAAGTCTCGAAGTGATTTGGTAAGGTTGAAAATGGAAACATGAGTTTGGTATCCAAAATGCTTTTATTGTATTGTTAACTATATTAATATGATCATTCAGATGTCGCACAAATAGAATAATCTGGTATTTGTCTAATTTAATAAACTTTACTTAGCTAAATAAATATATAAATTCTACTTGTTCAATTCAGGTAATGCTTTGTTGTCAGTGTTGTTTTTTCATGTTACGCACAAATCACCAAACTCATAGAAAGTGCATTCCTACTTTTACAGATGTTTTCTAGTATGCAATGATTTTATTCACTGACAATCTTATCTCAATATTAAAAACATAAATTACGGAATCTTAGAACAAAAACACGTCAATAAACTTTTAGAAAATACAAACACATTACTTATTTCACAGTTTTGTTTTAGATTATTTCACGTGGAGAAATTGTGAACACCTTATTCTACAATCCAACGAATATTATCATCATGCGAATGGATAATCACATTCTTAAGAAGGTTTTCCCGGGGGCCAGATTGCTCGCCTTTTATGTTGACAAACAAGGACATGAAATAGTGGCTGACTCGACAAAGTTTGCAGTAGACCCTATGTGCAGGGGTGAACTGGTATGTATGAATGGCAGGTTTTAATAAAACCCAGATACTCTTGGCTGTTTGCAGCTGGTTATTTAAGTATGTAAGTGAAGGGTTGAAGAAACATACATTTAGTACCTTTTTACACTTCACATGGAAAACAAAGATTGTAATACTATATTCGCGATGAGCTGGTTATCTTTTCGTTTCATTGTAGAAAAGTAATATCATATCCATGTTACTAAAACATCTCGTGGTGTAAAAAGATTTATCAGTGAAACATAAATTACATATCACTAAATGTTGTAGCTCGTTTTGTTATCCCAATCAAAAAATAGCGCGCTCAGGGCAGTTACACAATAATATTATATCAGCGACAACATTTCGGAATGCTGTAACATATGGACACACTGTTTGCGCGTTTCGGTAAAATATGTGATTGACTGATTTAGTATCACTCAAAGGCATACAGTAAAATTACATATTGTTTGTACAGGATTAATTTATACTTCACTTCGCGAACAGTTAAAGTTAAAGGTTTCGCTTTGCTACTCGTGTTATATTTATTTTGCTGCTCATTTTGTGTAATATATTTTGGCCTTATACTGAAAATAAATTGTAATATTAATCACCGGGTCGTCAGTGCCAGTCGTTTCAAAAAATTATGGTCAAATAATATAAACGACATTTCTTATCCAATCATCTCTTATTGTTTATTACAAATGCATTAAGATAACATCAATCGTTACTGGTAGAAATAATTAATTGAAAACAACAACCACACATAACAAAAACACCGGGTGGAAAAATGGTATCGATACAAGATATATTATCACAGTCAATAATTGCTTCTCAAAATCTTTGCCTTTGTCAATTCTAAACTCTTGAAACTAAGTTAGTGGTCTGAGATGTCAGTTGAGTCCTGGGTGCTGCAAACGAAGTAGCTATATACAATGAACCATCAAGCCAAAGGTATTTTAACAATTCCCTCAACTGCCACCTTTTTAATTATCCAAACAATTTAAACGCAATAAACAATATTTGTAGATCTCTTATTTACTAAAGTGTTCCTTTTGAACATTTTCATTGGCTTTATCTTCATCTATACTAGCGAAACGCTGTTGAGACGTCATTTTACAATAGCTCAACCAAAACAACCGGTTGTTACACTTAATCGATTGTTTGTGATGAGCAGAAAATAAAATTGCGAACATAAGTTAGCTACCCTATAGAGGTGGCACACAAACATCAAAAGAAACCACTTAGCGAGAATTTCGTTTAGTCGTCAATTTTTCGTTTTTCTCTCATTTGTGGTTTACATTTTAAGAGGTGTATGAATTATACAACCCTCCACGTGATCGCTCTAATCTGTCAGCGTCATTTATGTAGGAAGTGAGATATACACCATTATCTGCATATCCATTCATATGTATATGTATGTCGTGCCGACGATAGTGGCATAATTTAGTATAACGTTCGTCACACTTGTGGTTAGAAGAATGAAGTTTAGATTAAACGTTTGCGTGGTTGGTTTATATTTAAATATATCTTCTACTACAAGTATTGTACCTGTAGTTTGCATTATGTTTTTAAATGTTAATCAAATATTGTAGGGTTATTGCGTGAAGGTGCCTTAACTTATACTGTTCAACTTTCCTAAGTACGTTAACGCCGTATCTCCAAGATATGTACGCTGTTTTTCATGTGTTCTAGCTTAAGGTGAAAACCGATACTGCAACGTTAGACCCCGGTGCAAGTTGTAATCTCACGGTGACCGGACCGAGTGATATGTGGGTCGGGTTCAACGTCATGGACAAGGCCTCATTTTCGATTAACAGCGCCAGCATTCTAAAGCACGACACGGTGAAACTGAGTCTTAATATAGTTAACACATTTCTTACAAATTCAAAATACTATTTTAAATTTTGATATTTAAGTTCTTAACCTAAACATGAACAATTCCTCAAAACACATTTATTTCCTAGGTGTCTTAAAGTATTGAAATGTTATATAGAAATATCTTCATGTTGTGCTTTTCTTTATTGATTTTATAGATATTCCAAGCCTTGGACTCCCATGACCTAGGGTGTGGAGCTGGGAGTGGGCAGACGAGCGAAGAAATTTTCAAGGTATCTTAATTTATATTTACGTTTATGTTTCATAATGTGGCATAACTAAAATAAAAACCGCGTGATTTACTATATTTTTACTACAGTTTTCGTATCAACATGCACATTTGTTCGTGTTAGGCCATCGTTTTCCCTTTTATATAAACTAACAGTTCATCGCTGCCTAATTATAGAAAAATACTGTTCACCATGGCTTTTGGTTCACAAAGGCCCGAGTGAAAAGAATAAATGCTCGAGGATTATTGTTTTTCACTTGAACAATTACAAACAAAATTCATGCTCAACAGCATGTTATCGTGTATAATCGTGTGGAATACATATGTTTTGCCATTTGACCCAGTTTGAGAAATGCGAACACTAAGGAAGTGATATAATTTATTATTTTTATTCGCAAGAAACATATCTGGAAAGTCATAGTTTGCGTAATATCAATTGGCTGAAAATGACTAATCAGCTAAGGTTCAATTATATAAATGACTAGTAGGAAATCAATTACAACCTTTTTTTGCATTAAACCGTAAATTTACACAAATAATTTCCATTCCTCATACTTTTTTCTTTACATCAGATGATTATCATCTTCATTTCAATATGTAAGCACACATAGGGTCTATCAAGCCTACGAACTGTTTCATAATTTCGATTGAACAATTAACACTTCCGCTCACAATAAAATAAAGAATGAAAAAATTGAGGATGTTTACCAAACGCTGTGCCCTGATTACAACTTACCCACTAACTTCTCATTGTAGAATGCAGGATTAACAATATTAACAAATGCAAACGCCGACAACGCCGCTCTTACACGAAATAGTGATCACTGTGACAAAGCGAAACTGAGAGATCGAAGGAGTGTGTCTAAACTAAGTAGGTACTTGCTACATTTTTTTCATTTAGAACTCCAAATTATACGAAATTATTTTATTGAAAAAATAGTTTTTGTATATGTTATTTATTTGTAAATGAAGAAGCATAATGCGGACTTCATTCTTAATGTTTTATAAACTCATAAAATTAAAACGGGTTTTATGTTTAAACTTTTGGCTACAGATATTGTTTCTATAGTTTTTCACATAAATATTGATAAATACTCTTAATTAAGAATATTAAAACCTACTTTATTTTAGAGAGCGCTTCATGTTTTTGCATTGTTATTATTGTTTCAGAATGCCATCCCGAAATGCAAAATTGTTGTCATTACGGCGAAGTGCTTGCTGAACGTCTTCTTGAGTGGAAGGAAAATAAACTTGAGTATATGAATATCGAGGTCGATCTTAACCCTCGGGACGATTGTATGACCAAGGCAATGGCAATACGCAGAGAAACGTATATAACACATTCATGCATAAGCTCTATGTACAGGTTTTGTCTGGAGAGACTCACCACAGAACTTACAGGTATGATTGAAGTTTTGTTTTCGCAACATTTTGGTTAAAGACATGATATCGCAAGGCGACGAGTAAAACATGTAACATATCCTTATAGATATATTTATATCCTAAAATACTTTCGTACAACAAATAATAAAAAGTATATTAATGCTCAAAGATAAAACTGCAAAGAAAATAATGCAAATTGATCCCGTGAATGCAACAATAGATAAAAAAAATAATAAGCGCACCAAACTTTACTTAATTCGAGGCAAAGGCCGGGAGAGAAGATCCATTTTCCCAGATGACGAACAGTACAGAAAAGATTTAAACATGCTTCTTGAGCTAGGCCACTCATTAAGGGTGAGATCGAATTTTGAGGCTTCGTTTTTCTTTGAAGAACACCAACTACAGTAAGTATAAGATACTATTAATTCTAAAAAGGGTACGTGATCTTTCGTGAAAAAAGAAGGTAAATTACTAGCCAAAAGGTTAGCATTTACCATAAGTTATAAGTGACAGTATTGTTACATACATACTACTTCAAAATGAATTATTATACTGGTGGCTATTGATAAACATTGAAATAAAATTAACAAACAATTTTTGGTGCTTTAATATCTCTGATAGAAGTAGGTACTTTTACTGTCCTTGTGGTCAGTTCACGGCCTTGCAGAAACAAGGCAAGATGCACCGATTTATATATTAGTTCATATTTTTTATCATTTATTGAAAACAACGTTGGACTTGAACCTGAAAACTGCATCGTTTGAGTGAGCTGATCGAAATAGTATTGTACTGTTTAAAACAACTTAAATGTTTGCATCGGGATTCTTTTTGGAGTTCTGTATTTCAGGAATGGGATTTTTGAAAAAAGAGTCAAATTCAGAGATTCGATTACGGAGTGGAGTATTCAAGCGATCGGTAAATTTAAGTTCTTGCATCTGTTTGTGTGTGGAAAATAGTGTAAGCAGTACATATAGAATGTACAATCATTTGGCGGATAAGACCTTTGATTCTGAGCAAACTAAGATGGCCTCGGAAGTCTGTTGTTATTGCATTTTAAACATAACATGTAAACATAGAAGATACATGGAAAAAGCCATACGTAATGAGGCAGAAAGTCGGCCATGATTAATAATAAATATATCAAAATCATAAACACTCTAAACACGAAGAACTTTCAAAGGTTTCAATGTTATTTGATTGCGTTAAACTTCATAACTTTTGGATAAAAACATATTGGGGTTTGGAAGCAATCTTTAGTTAAATTTTAAATATGCTAAAATCTGAAGACATCCTTTGACTTTGAAATAATTCAGAATATCAGGGGATTTTGAAGCAACATTTTATCTAACTTTCAGGTCTGTTCAGAACGGAAAAAATCTCAATAACCCCGATATTCCCCATGAATATTTAAAGAAATTTAGATTACCGGGGTGTGGTAGTAATCTTTTGATTTAATCTAGGTTTATCCGCAACTGAAGGGGCCTGTATTGCTGAATCAGTCGACGTAAAGACCTACCAGCCGTTCTTTATCCAACTGGATCTACCTTACAAAGCTACTCGATTTGAACGTTTCATCATTAAAGCGACCGTATTCAACAATTACGACCAGACGCAAAGCGTAAGAAAACTTCATTCACATTTATTTGCAAATTGGGAATTATCTTGCAAAATTATTTGATTTCCACCCGATGGTGTTGTGTTTTTATGTATTATTTTATATGCTTTTGAAATGGGTTCAGTTATACATTTTGAACTAAGTTTTGGACTAGTGTAGTTGTATTTTAAATATGGTATTTTTACTTCTCCAATGGGATTCTAATGAGATCATCGCCCTTCCATTTGAGAAAGGCTTTCACTTAACGCACACAAACTGGATTAAACCCCCAGTAAATTTAGTTTACTGACCGCCTTAAGGCGGTCACTAGCAATCCTTGATTAACACACCTAGATCTTATATAGTATATATTTACTGAGTTGTTTGTGGATTTTTGTGCTGTTGTTCCGTGTTTCTTGTTTGTGATTTTTGTATTTGTGTTCTATGTCTTGGGCGTTTACCCTGTGCCATTAAACGGGGTTTATGTTAAAACATTTGGCTATAAAAGGGCTTGTAGTTTAAGAAAATGATTAATATTGCATTGAAAGTATGTTTTAAGTCATCTAAACACACATTAATTATAACTTTAATATATCTGCACATACTTTTTATTGTTATCTTTTAAAGCAGGTGGAATTTCAAAAAAAAAATTTGTCCGACAACAACTCAAAATGGAAAATCCAAATTCCAACTGGAGCGACTATCCAATTAGAATCCCACTGGAGAAGATGACTTTGTTTTCAAAATTGTCCTATTTCAAAATACATATTCAGTATGCAAAAATATGTTTTAATGTATTTTGGAACCCATTTCTTTCAATGGTTCAAAAATAAGCCATAGGGTTCCAACACTGAAACACGAGGAATGATTGAATAACGTGTTTGTATCAGGGAAGCCTTTAGATAGTGTCTCAGATTTTACCGAGTCCACAACAAACAATCATTATTGACTCTATCAAATTGTGAGAAAGAACGTACTTTTTTTAAAAAAAGACCATTCCTTAAAATACACATATTTAATGTCATGTATATATTTGCTTCATATCCTAATGTTGGCATTTTAATCTTGGCGGAAATCATGAAGATACTTCTCATTTCATCAATTGGATTTTTTGTGTAAAAATCATTAAAGTAAATATAGCTGTTCGCTAGTGTTTCTACGTTTCATGTCATAAGGTAAGGAATTATAATGGTTTGCAATGCTTACGTGTACACAATATAAGAAAAGTATTTCACTGGTGACCCTGTGTATGTCTTTGATGACACTATTAAATGACGGTCATTTATAAAAATGTCAGAGTTTATCTATGTCAACATATTATACTTCCAGGAAAGCAAAGTGCAAATCTTGTCTAATTCTTTTTTAAATCAACCCTAGAAAGTGTTTGCCATGTAGCTGTCACCCGCCGAAATCAATGTTATTTATGTAAAGATCACCAAGATATCTTTACTAAGTGTAAAACTAATACGGTTTTAGATCAATTAAAAATAAAATGAAAACAAACTAAATCTGCTTTTAACCCGATACCTTTTACCATTTTGCCAAATAAGTGAGGGAGTTTATTTTTTAAACTTTGCAATTATATTATACCGAAATATATCATACCACATAGAAGATGTATTCAATGGTCTCAAGCAAAGATGTTGATTTCTATAGTTTATACATTATACACATTTTAAACGTACATCATAAATGGGAGGAGTTCACTAAAATTTAACACATTATTTTTAATGCATGTCAATTTGTATCGCGTGTTAAGGCCAAAAAATTAGAGAATCCATCCATCCAACCCGGACTAGTCGGTCGTGTTTCTTTGGAACGATCGTCGATAATTACAACATGTGCTGACTTCTTTTTTGCTCCCCTTTGCGTTTCTTTTGTGATCCCTAGAATAATTAAGGAAACACATAACATATCATTTAACCTCAACCTCCATTGTCGTTACCCATTACAGAAATTACGATTGAATTTTTTTTATGTTTTTAAAATGTTTTTTTTTTTAAAAGCACATTATTTTAATCGATAAACATCATTGCTTAATAAAGAAAATTATTTTAGTTCAAGAAATATATTTGAGTATAAACACAAAACTAATGAATTAGACTCGAGTACAATTTTTGATAGATATCTTTATTTTCTATGAAATATTGAACAAATATTTGTATTAACATAATCTAAGAGACTTTGCGCTTTTTCAAGAGTTTATCATATAAGTTGTTGAATCATGCTGTGCGGATATGTAGTGCAATAAATTGAGATCTAAATTGAGAATTGACAGAAGTATTTTGTGAGACTGGGGCCTGACTGTTGGCTTTGTATTTGTCAGGAAACTTTTACAATTTTCGAGTATGAATACTGTTGCCATGTCATTATAAGATACTTTAATGACGACGTTTAAGTCATTAAGTTATTATTTGAAAAAATAGTTTTATCATAGACACTGTTTTAGAGGGTAAAGATGAACATCGATTTCGATCATTGATTATTCTATAAATATTATTCTATAATGTAAATGATTAAATCATTCAATAAGCTAGACAGGAATGTGTTATAATTTAAACTGTGTACTAATTGTTGTTGTTGTTGTTGTTGTTGTTGTGTTCGTCACTAGCATATATATACTTCTAGGTTAAACGATACCTCTGTGTACTCTATTAGAGACGATTCCTCGTAAAACAATATCTCCGAGTCTTCCATTCCAGTCTTGCAATATACCATGACCCTTTCGACAATGACGTGACAATAGATATATAATCGTCATACAAATCGAGTCAAGATAGTGAATAGTCTCTAGCAGTTTCATTTTTAAACAAAGAAAACAACAATCCATTATATAAGTGAACTAAACTATAATTGATATTCAAGGCAATATTGAAAAACGTTCGAATAGTATTGGGTTGTTTTCAGTATACAAACTAAATACAAGGGTCACCGCTACATTATTTTTATGGAGACAGTTAAATTCTTAATTATTTAATGACTATATCAATTGATTTAACGAAATCTACTAGCTATTTATATTCCTCTCATTTCCAAGATAACTTGAAGCAACTTCAAAAAACCTTGTTAATTTGCGTACTAACACTAAGAAAAAGGTTGCGAAATCTCAGTATTTGCAAACTTAATTTAGGTGCTGTTGATTTTGGCATAGTGATGATATCTTGCATTTCACTGTAGTGAGTTATTTGCATTTATTATAGAACTATTGAATTATGGCTACGATCTTAGAAGTCGATTGCACATATGTAAGGGCATAAGTATCGTGTATGCCATCCCTTCCAATCTGATCCCAGGAAATGGAAATAGTCAATGTTTGTAATGGCACATATGCACCTACGTGCATAGTGATTGTCGACTAATTGTGCAGACATAGTTGGGCGTAAAGTAGTTCTATGTTTCTTAAATAAAAAGAAAATGCAACAACTTTCTACTTTTCATCGGTACAATGCATCCTTTTACTTTATTTAATTGAACGGAAACACAAAGGTAGAATTCCACAATCGCACACCCCAGTTCGTATCGTAAAGGAGTTCATAAACTATTGAACATTTATACCTAAATTTTAAATATTTATGTTTGTGTATTGTATTTAAATTCATTCCATAACTAAATGTTCGAAATGCAAAATCATATATGTTTCCGTGTAATCTTTCCAATATTGATCCGAGTTACATATTCATTATAATTATTCCAAAAGTAAGAATATTAGTTATGTATTAGCAACGGGATGCGAGTTTCCAATTCCCAAACGCTATCCTACATAAAATGGCCAAAGTGGTACAGGTGAAATAGGCAGTCCGTATTTTAAAAACAATACTATTACTATTATAAGAAATTCTTTTCAACAGGTAATATTCTTATGTATATAATGCACTGGTAAACTTTTAAACAAAAGAACAGTATCGTATAAACAAAAAAAACGATTTCTAACCCACGGGTTAGTTTATCTTCCATGGCTCAAAATCAATATCTTGGGTGGGAGAAAAACCATTTTGTTCATGCAAACATTTCTCTGTTTCAGGCCAGTGTTTACCTCAAAGCAGCTGACGGACTTTGCTATGGCACTTCACCAGGACAAAACTCACCGCGGACACTTGTTGAATTGGTACCTTTGCAACATGCAAGAACTAAAATATAATTTTGGATAATATTCTTCGCATATATTTCCCTTATCTTATTTCAATCACTTTTTAAATTGTTTCTTTCAGATATCGTTTATTATACCTTCAATTCAGTCATATTTGATAATTCACAATAGAACAGATCTCAATTGTTTGGTAAATAACCAAAAGAATCATTTTACCTAAAGTGTTAGTAAGGTACGTTATAACTAAATGCCAAGAGTAGCCTGTTTGCGTTGGAATATATTGGGAAATTGATAAAGAGTGTATAACCAAGTAACGCTTTTAGACATAAAACATCAAATTTCGAACATAATTATGATGAACTGGGGTCTGATCATTTGTCAGCAGTCTTATATTATTGGTTTTCAGGCGTTTAAGCAAAAAATGGCTCTTTAAAAGACACAAAAAATGTCAAAACGATCAGTCTGTGAGGGTGCAGCTTTAATTTCATTATTATTGAAAAGAGTCAAGTATCAGAATCTTTAAGTCTAGTTATTATTTTATGCGCAAAGAAGTAAAAGCGAAGGTTGCCAAAAGAAAAGGATGTCTGCGGTTTACACAGCACATGTATTTCGCAATATGTACGTCGAAACTGAGAAATACTGAAAGACAACTTTATGTTACGTTGAATTATAAATTTATTTTTTAATAAAATGGCACAAGAAATAATCAATCTGCTTAACAAAATCTGACTTGCCAGGTTTATATTGAATATTGGTGATATTGGTGCAATATATTACTTTCTAAACATTATATTGATAAGGAAAAGGTCGGATGCATAAAAACAATTAAATGCTTCGTAAAATATTACCTCTTTGCGCCTATTTTTTATTTGCAAAACATGATTCTCACGAAGGGTGGTTATTTGTTATCAGTTAAATTAGAATCGTACCTTTATAATTCAAAAATTCGCATATTCGTACTTCTAGATATTCAATAAAGAACACTTGTTTATATGTGATGGAAAAGGAAACCTGATTCAGCTACAATTATCATAATATAATTTGCGAATGCCATCATGGCCCATATATCATTGAAGTCAAATAGTATAACGCATTTTGCAAATTGAAACGTTATGGAAAACATATATTATGACATTGCGATATGGAATGTGTTCCTAAAAATAAGCAATCAAATTATTACATTGGTATTGATGATTAACATCTTACTATTGATTCATAGTATGCACAATGATGTGCCACCTGGAAAACAGACTAATTATTTAAGTCCAGGGGTTTGATTGAGAAAATGTCATGTGCTGTTTGTTTATATCCCCCTAAACGCTTGCCCCCTTTCAAAACAAGAAAATAAAATGTTAATTTCGCATATTTACATACAGGAACCTAACAGCGCCAAGACCGTGTCATTCTCGGCCATTCCGTTGGTAGCTGGGGACATTCCTATCACAGTCTCGTTGTTTTATAGTTCAAACACATCAGGGAAGGCCGATTTCATCAGTAAGAAGCTTCATGTTGAGGTGAGTATTATTCTTAATAATTGATTTCAAACTTAGGGGATACCAGTTACTAAATCTTTAACGATATACCGTTTTGTCGGCACAAGGTTCAATGTCTAACAGGACACTGAACGAGAGACACACCACGTTCCAATACAACTAAGACAGATAGAGTATACATCAAAATATATTTAATAATCGCATGTCGCCCCGTCCGCAATCTGTAGTCCCAAAATATGTGTTCCACGTTTTGAATAATGTCGTGAAAAAGAGGAATTATACATATACATGTGATGTCACGCGAAAACTTTTTTATTAATTTTATATTTAATTATAAAAATATAACGCGATTAAAATGTATTTGTGACATCAGTGTCAAATTTGCGTTTAATGGTTTATGTAAGCGTCGTTAATATTGCAAATATTTGTACTGGCATTTTGTCAAATTTTACTCTTATTGTCACAGTGGTATAAGTGAGTATAACATTCCATTCATTTTTATTTACAATGTACATCATCCATGAAATAGCTGAAATGAAAAACATTAATCTTTTATTGACAATTAAAAGATGCAAGGTAAGTACAAATACAAACGTGTCCTGCTCGGTGTCAAGGTAAGATGCTCTTTTTTGGTAAGTAACCAGCGATAACTCTATATAAACTTTTCTTTTGAAATGTGATGAAGCCTATCGTGTTACCATTTAAATTATGTATTCACTGACCATTTACTCAATAGGACTGTTTGACATTGACACCCAGCAGGACAGGTTCGCATATGTGTAATGGTTGCAATTTTTGATTATCAACAATGATTTAATAAGGATGGAATATATTCTGTCAATATATGTATCTATGTATGAAAACATTTGGTCAAACAACGATCGGTGATCTTCGAAGAAGGACTTAACTAGTTTTGATGCACTGATCAAATAATTTCCTTCATCAATCAACCTCAATTTAGAAACATTAAATGTTTTATTTACACTAATATTTTACAAATTTTCTCCACAACAATAAGTTCACAACGCTAGAAGTTACTCTTAAAAAAACATTTTACGTTTTTGCTCAATTGAACAGTTACGCGAGCAATGGCGTCACTTGTGTCATCGGAATCATTGTACCTCAATAAACGGATATTTGACCAATCAAACACATCGTTGTTTCATTCGTATTCCGAAGCAATTGGAATAATAATAAGTATATTTTTATTTACAAGAAGCAAGCGCAGTAGGTGTGTAACTATTGCCAGTTGATATTGAAAAACGATTAAAATGGACCAGGAAATCCCTTGTAGTCTTAAGTTTACAAATCTTAAATTTTGACCATATAATTAGCCTTTCCTTTAAAACCTTTACGCATGAAATAATGACAAAGAAATCAATAAAACTTCATTTCAGCATGTGTTCCATTGACAAGCTTAAACCAAATGCATTTCAAGTAATTAAAAATGCATGATTTAAGAAATGTCTATAGTGTAAAGCAAATAATTTAAATTGATATTTATAAAAAATATTTAACATTTTGTAAGGATTACTCTTTTTTGTAATTCTTACATAGAATGAGGGCATTATGGAAACGATACAAATTCACGCTTGCTTGGACCCAAATAATCAAATGGAGGCGTGTATGAACTCACCGCAAGTGACCGCAGACGGTACGGATTATAACGACAGTTTCATAATAAGTGTTCACAAAATATCAACAACTATTCTTATCACAATATGTCATATACGCAGCGCTTATGGTAGCCCAAAGTGTAGTTATAGATTTAATATTTCAAGTGCATCCGCATGAGTGTGTTGCAGTTATAGCGCTCTTGGACTAACTCTCATAAAACGATACGTTACAAGAGATGCTCTCGTATATTGCTAGAGAGCGCTCTTTGGCAGCATCTCCCTACAAGGCAATACAAAATAACCTGTTCACCTTTCCAGTTTCATTTCTATTGATAAATGTATTCTCCCATAGTCGTATCGAATAGCGCCCTTTCTGATTTTTAGAAAAATTTTAATCACATGTTTTCAGATCCGCTACACTCAAATGACAGACCAGTTCGCACTTACAAATTACATTTGACGTTACCTACAAAAGCATTGATTGGAACTGGCACGGCAACAGCCTATATTGAAAGTAACATATTATTAACCAATTAGTTATATGACGGATGGGTCGTTTTAAAGTGTAACCCATTGTATGTTTTGTTGTGTTGTGTTTTTACGATGTAGAAGCTTCGGGAAGAAAGACGGTTTAGCATAAATTCTTGTTTATTGACACCATCATTGTTTTCATTAGCGGCTTAGATGTGCATGCTATATTGCTATTTCTAGCTGATGTTATGAACACCTTAAAAGCAACTTTACTTGACGGGGTGGATAAAATGTTTAGGTTGCCAAAGTACAATGGAGAAAATACTATGATATATACAGCACCAATCGTTTACGGGATGAATTATCTCAGAAAGACAGGACTTCAAACCACTGCAAATGCAGAACAAGGAACAACGTGGATAAAACACGGTAATCTAAGTGATTTAAACCATAATGTGCATGTATTGGTTTGAATATGTCGTGTTGTTTCAATATTTAATTAATATTTCAATACATGTATTATTAAATAAGATTAACAAGGTAAATTATAAAACCGCATGCAACACCAACCCATTTGACCACAAACAAAATTACAAGAACACAGCTTATGTAATGTTTATTGTGTAATAAACGCGAGGTCCTTTTTTGAGCCAATTGATGTCGTTTAAAATTCTAGGCTTTTGACTCGCGGCTGATTGATTCCCGAAAATTCGCGTTTATTAAACCGTTGCGATATTTAACTGACCAACGGTATATGGCATGTATTAAGCCCTATTTTATATATTCATACTCACAACTTTTCGACTCGAATAAATAACAGTTCACAACGCCCCGTTTAATGAAAGTGATTAATTCGATTTGAATGCCCTTGTCAAAATTGTACTTGCAATGAATCTTTAGCGCATTCAAGATCGAATAATTGTCCCGGGATGAATTTAAGTCTTCATATTCAATTACATTCATATTCATATTCAAAAATTTTCTTTTATTCTTAAGCTCTCTTTTAAACTTAAGTAAAATTAAGGAAAGAAGTTTGTTTTTGTCGTTTTACATGTGTGTCGAAGAATGGCTGATATCTAAAACACTCGTTACCATGCCATGCAATGTTACTTTTTATCTAAAGAAAAGACTGCCGAAGCTTGTGACTATAAATATTTAAAGTGATTTCCTAACTTCCGTATATGTTTTGAAACGTCTAGTTAAAAGAATACAAAATATTTTTATTCAAATTTATCGAAGGTTTTCAGAAAAAAAAATTGAAGTAGAAGGTAACGTCATTGTGGCATTCCACAAATAGCGTAGTTTAAACTGTGACCTGAAGACCTTCAGTTTTCGACGGTAAAAAAATCATCTTTATAACCGTTTTCTGAATAAAATCATGTTTGGGTTTTTATGAAAGTAAATGAAAATGAAGACCTTTCGAAAATACCTAGATATTGTATTGAATGACCTGCATGATACTCATTTATGGAAATTACTTTAAATAGGAAATTACTAAAGTTGCTCCTTACAGGGATCAATTAGTTCTGTTTTCACCTTAACAACATCTAATTACGTGAGAATATATTCAAACGAAGCGCTAAACAAACCACTTAAACTTCACTTAGCTACGCGGAAATCACATGGTTTAATATAGTGATTCAGGTTTTGTGCAGTATGATTACAATGTAGAATAGTGTAAATTAACTAGGATTAGGTGTTTCATTTTTCAATGATTCTGCCGATTGTAGGTGTTTTGAGAGAAGTTTCGGAATACCAGAAGACCGACGGATCTTACGCAGCATGGATATCTTATCCAACAAGTTTATGGTATAGTTTAATTGGGGTTTACTTTTATTTTGTTCAAACACAAACAGAGGTACAATTTAATACCTCAACGTAGTAAGACGGAGTCAATTAAATAATCTCTTGGATTTATCATTTAATTTCAAGAGTTGTACACAATGCAATACATATGTTAATAATGTATATATAACTGGACCAATAAAGTAATGGGTATTATTTGGTTCTTTATTACGATCGTATTAATCGTATAAATTTGATAAAACCTTCTTTCAAAATTTGGTAAACACAATGTATAAGATTGAATCATATTGAGCTATTTTTCTGAAATTAGAAATAATTTCGAATAAAATGGAAACATGTATTTTTTTTATAAAAAGAGAAACGTCGGGGTGAATTGGATTAGCCTACATATAGATACAAATTCATGAACAATTCTTTGAAAGAACAAGCTAGATCAAACGCATAAAAACATTCGTTTGACTTAGAACGTTCATTGGTAATATTGAAATAAAGATCACTTTTTAAACATTACAAAGCGTCATTACTAGTGGGCGTTAAAAGTGTTGCCCCTTCCATAGCTTGCACTAAACAGTCTCAATCATGCTGAGAACGCGGGTTTCATACTGTGTTTGTATTTTTTGTGTTATGTGCTTCTGACAAGTCACAATCAAATCAATAGACAAGTATATTTCCAATTGCACAATCTATTTTTAAAAGGTTGACGGCATTTGTCGCAAAGGTTTTCTGCCAAGCCGAGAGGGTAGTAGATGGATTTGTGGTGAAAGAAAGTTTACAGAGGACTCTGGAATATATCGCTAATAAGCAAAAAGGAACAGGATACTTTGTGGATGACAAGCCAGTACTTTATACACATATGCAGGTAAATATGGGTGAAAATGTATGTCCCTTATTTATTCACAGTATCCAAGGATTTTAGCATCATTTGCGATACAAATAATGGTTAGTGTGTTCATAGGTGTGTCCGATACACTTCATATCGATTAAGCTTTCCAATAAACATTTAACGGTCAAAAACATGGCATTTACTTCATTTATAGTCATCATTAAAATCATATGTTGATAGTACTTCAGCAAAAAGGGATAATTAACAGGTATTATTTTGATATGGTATAGGCTAGCAAGCAATTCTATCACACATTATGACAGAAGGAGCGGTTAGAAGTTCAAGTGCGTGTATGCTTCGGAATCCTTTAAATGGTAGCAAGAACAAATCGAATGTATTTGAAAATGAACGCTCCAACGTTTATATTTGAAAAAAAAGGAAACGGTGCCTTTTTTAAACACGATAGCCTGTAAATACGAGACAAGCGTATAAACAGGCAGTTCCATGGTTTCATTGATTCGTTGGACAAGATTTACAGAGAAATGAACGTCATCTTGCATAACATTCGTTATGTAATGCTAGTCAGTACTCGAATTAAGCATTCGTTTGATATAAAGTATAATCATTTTATTATTCACATACTCATCCATTTTCATTTTTGAAGAGGCAACATGACTATACAAGTACAAAATTGCTGTAAGAGACAGCAAAAAAGGCTGGCTCTAAATCGATCCATAGCAAAGTACAGTAAGTGTTTTGTTAGGGTGCGAAATGGGCAGTTTCAGTACTGACACATGGAAATTTTAATCAAGGCAGACATACATACATACAGACAGACATATATGTATATAGACAGACAGGCATATTTACTTTAACCATTATATATTTTACAACGATTGTGAAGGAAGCCATGATAGCTTATACTAAGTCACTCTCGTTGGCACGATGTTACGCGAGAGTATGGTCTTGTGTTGTGGGGTCAACCGGAGAAACCGGAGAAAACCCACTTGTCCGGCTTGGTGACCACTAACCAAACTCACATTCGTCCAGGCCGGGGATCGAACCCGGGTCGCCTTGGTGAGAAGCGAGTGCGCTAACCACTGCGCTAACCGGACAACCAAGGCATACTTACAGGCGCATAGAGAGCCCGACACGTACAGGTAACTTACAGACGCACATACAGTCATACATAAAGACAGACGAACAAACAGACGCACAGACAGACATAATAAAATATTTTTTATAATGGATTCAATATCTATAAAACATAGCAATGCGTATTTAAATTTGGTCAGGTCCGGCCAGTCTTTTTATACAAACACAAACTTAGGAAAATTCCGAACGATATCCTTAACAGTTCGGAGTTACCGTAGGCCCGGATTTGGTCTGGTCCGGCTAGTCTTTTATGCCCAACCATTCTTTGCGCATGCTCAAAAATTGAAAGGAGTTTTTGACCTACGGGCCTTTGTTTATACGCCTCGAAATCGACAAATTACATTATTTCTTAACACCTTTGCCAATTAGGTAAAAGAAAAACATTTTTAAAAAAGCTAATTCGAAATCACTCTTACAGTCTTCAAAATAACTCTTTAATTTTACACAACACTTTTCTATGCATTCACTTACAATCGAAAGGCTTAAATCAATCATTTCCGTCTCCAGTGCGATATTATAAACCAATCAGTAAAAAAGGCTCGTTCTGTTGAGCCAGCCTAATAAACCTCCAGGTGGCGTTTGGGCAAGCTTTTGTATAATTGTATACATGTTTCACATCAGGGACACATTTTTCAAAATTAAGAAATACCTACAAACAGTACATGAAACTTTGCAGGCATGTCGAATAAAGGCTACACAAATATAAAATCCTTCATTTGGTTTTAAAACACCACTAGAAACATGACTTTGAGAAAAAATCCAACTGTCAGATTGAAAATTTAAATATGCCGGGGGAGTGGCTAACTGGTGTATTGGGGGTTATGAACTATCTGTTGTAAAGAATACCAAGTGTTGGTGTTTACATTCCTAGCAGCTTGCTTGTAGCAGACGACCTGCCTCACTAACACATACTGTAGTAACAAACGTGAACAAACTTAATAAGTTTTTATTCCACATGTTTAAGTATGTCGAGAAATTATTGATAGATATCATCAGCTTCATATGTTACACTTTGAATCTCATTGTTTTATATGATATTTACCCTTTTTCCTTTTGAAGCGTTAATTGATAATTTCTGTGAATCTTTTCCCAGGTTTACATATGTTACACTGTTTTCCTATTTGTCTTTTAAATCTTTTTTATGAACCTCATTGCGTCACTGTTATTTGCTCCTTCACTTCTCTATCAAAACTTTTGTCATTATTACAAATGTATATATCCAAGTCAAGTAAAGTGAATATCTCCTTTTGTTCTTCTGTCATGTAAACTATATATCTCTCTTTGTTCTGATTATTTTGTGCCATATTTTGAGTCTTTTTATTCTGCCCAATGTAATTATTTTAACAGAAGGCAGTACCTAGTTTCATGAATTGCATATGTTCACGTATAACTGTGTTTGAGTTCCCTCCTTTTTGACTCAAATGTGCATTTGTTTTCCAGTTATCAATACACAAACCAGATTCCAGCCAGTGACATTTAATTATCAATTAAAGGTGTCAACACTTTCTCAATTATGTTATGGCAGACTAAACTGTTATCTGGCGGAACTGTTCATTTGTACTAGGGTTGTGGATGCATTCAATAAATCATTATTATATAATGTTGACAAAATAATAAAAAGACTCCTGACTAAATGCAAATTTAATATAGTTCATTAATTTATTCAATACAATCAATACTCGTTCCTGTGACACATTCAATAAAGCAATATTATATTATGTTGACAAAATAATTAGTCTTAGATTCTAAATTAAGAATAAACCTTGATATTTTGGACTGGAATAAGAATCTAGATTCTTAACATTTGAGAGGCAAGTCCCATACAGAAAAAAAGATCTAGTCAAAATAACAAAATGACAGTCTGAAAAAGGAAAGCAATAATTTCAAAGGAAAAGTTGTCTTGGTCATTTTTATTTCATATAGTAGATAGTAGTGTGGGGAAATACATCGTTTCGCGCAGAACAGGCCTGTTTGTTAACATTTCTCTAGTCCGTGCTAAAGAAAGAACACTGAGTTTAACAGACATGTACAATGCAGAGGGATTTTACAATAAGTTACTCCATTTACTTGCTGCCGATGAGAATTCAGTACCTCTAGTGCACAAATTGTCGTGACGTCATGGTTGTCTTTATTTATTCAGGGGTCTTCTCAAAGGAATCAATGTTAAACAAAGCAGTAGAAAATATTTATTATGCAATAATGAAATAGGTTTAACCATTGAACTTCAGTAACTATTCAATATATTGTAAAACAGCGTGTTTAATACAGAGTCACAAGCGAATCCAGGTGGGGGAGGCGCAACCGTAGCGCCCCCTTAAATCGTCCGAGTTTACTTTTTAGTTCAATATTGGAGAAAAAGGTAAAATGAATACGCCCAAAATGCACCATTTCGAAACAAAATTGATGAAACATTCCTGAATGAGTACACCCCCCTCGCCATCATTTCGAACCTTACAAATTTCGGTTCTGACACAGGGGCGCAAGTAAAAATGTTACGGCCCTTAGTTACGCCCCCTCTAACATCAAATCGTTGGCCGCCCCTGGGAATCGCTGATATGTATACCCTCACTTTTACGGCAATTGCGATCCATATATTAGACGTTTATTGTATGATGTTGTTTTAGGGCGTCCTTGGCCAAGGTGACCGAAAGGAAGATCCCTCGTTGACATCATTTGTCTTGATCGCATTACAAGAGTGCCCAGAAAGGACTGAGGTAGACATGTATAAAATGTTCGGATAGTTTTTTTAATGTGCTGTTTGGATGTTTTGTTTTTTAGTTTTTGGTTTCCTTTCCAAAACTAACTAAAAGTAGAAATGACAAAAATAAGTACAAAGGCAAATATTTAATTGTTGATTGCATACAATATAGAATTTGGCTAACTTTTGTTTTCGCGCGTACTCTTTCCTAAATGTAATAAACATATACAAAAAAATCGGACATTTCTTTAATGTGCTGTTAGATGTTGTTTTGTTGTTTCTGTTTTCTTTGAATGGTAGCAATGAAAATATATGAAAGTTTGTAATATTGTTCATGGCATACAATAAAATAAATAGCTTACTTTTCTGACTTGTTCTTTGTTTGATGTAATTAACAATAGGTTAATTCATTGTCACGTGACACAATTCATTTATTTATGCTCAATGTAATTGCTTTACCCAAAGGATCAATTTATATCACATAATATTCTTCCGTTTAAAACGTATTTCGTTTGTCATTATAGAATATAACAGAAAAGGAACAGAACAGACATAACATAGATTTTATAAGACTTAAGCATAAAAAGCTCATCGTCATGAAATTATGAATAGAAACAAAAGCATGACTGGCATGTGGCAATTAAAACAACAGTTACATTAATAGATTATTATTTGTTTCTAACATTAGATCGTTTGTATGTGTAAAGTAATCAAGAATATTGTCAATATATGTTGGTATAATATGTTAAATGAGTAATAATTCTGGTAATAAAGAGATATGTATTTCAACATGTTATATATTAACATAAAATGCTATGATATTTTTGCAATCTAAAGGATTTAACGTTTCACCTTACATTTCAAATAAATTTAAAATCAGTAGGTTTAAGCATTTCCGAATTCCTCACCTTTTTGTCTGCACTCTTATTCAAGTATTTTATATTTTTCTTTTTCGCTTCTAATCACTGAAAATGTATGAAATTGTACAGTACTCTCCAAGTTTCCTTTTGATCAATCTGTTGTAGGCAGTTGATGAGGCTGTTTCAAACGCCATTGGCTATCTTGAGGATCTGCCACTCTGGAAACTACAGCAGAACAAATACAAGCTGTTCAGTGGCATTCAGTAAGCGATACCTCAATGGCTCAGCGCAATACATTTTTAAATGTATCACGATTGAAGCATTTTGATAAAGATTTTTTACCAAAAGATGAATTGATGAGGTTGTGAGGTCATTTTCTGAATTTATGTGTGTTATTAAAGTACTCAAAACACGTTTCAGTTTGTAGACATTATCAAAATTTTAAGCACACCTAAAGAAACAATCATTTCTTAATAGAAATGTTAACCAAATTTTTGCACTTGCAAAGCAAGCTAGAGGAAAATACAGTTTAACTTTGATATGAGATTATATATTTATATATATTTATATAATGCAGCTATGATGTATTGGTCCGACCATAATGGTAACGAAGCTACGGCTGCTGATGTTGAAACTACTGCATATGCTTTGTTAGCTTTCCTAAAGTTTGATGATATTCGAACAAGTGGGAAAATTGTGTCATGGTTATCGGGTCAAGGAAAAGCCATTGCTAGTTGGTACACGACTCAGGTAAGAAAGAATAAACCCACACTTTCCATGTTTTCATTGTATGTTGATCGTATTAATGAAACATTTGTATTAAAACGTAAATAAAATACACTTAGGTTGCAAACGATTCAATCCAGTTATTGTAACTATCTTAATGTTCTAGTGCTGGAATTTGTGATACTTTGTAATAAAAGTACATGATTTATGTAAAGCGTGGCCATACTAACGGTAAGCATTTTTATGTATAAAAGTGTTTTATTTTTTATTTTAATTGGCATTAAATGCTTTGGACTTGTGTAAATGACATTTCATTTCATTATATTTTTGAAATTAATTTTTAAGATCGTTTTATAATTTAAAAAAAGGCCCCATCTTTTTGTTTTTAAAATGCTTAGAATTTCACTCAAGGACATATCATTCTCTTTGTTTTATATAACTCTTAAGAAAAGTCTTATATACTGCTTTTTGTTAATATCTCTAGCGCTTTTTCTATAGTAAACGGACATATTTTAATCGTATTTAGTGCTTCAGCTTGTTTAAATGACATATTCTAATTGTTTGTAGTGCTTGTTAAAGGAAATATTCTCATGGTTTCGAGCTTTATATTTGTTTGAAATATCCATATATTGTGTAGTCCATTATCTTTGTTGAATTAGTAGTCATAATCTTCTTAGTTAATAGGGAATATCCCATTTTTTAGTGTTTTTTTTGGTTTGTCTTTAGTTACAGGACATATCATAATCTGATATTGTGTTTGATCTTTGTTTAACGGACGTAGCATAATCTTTTTTCAGTGTTTGTTTAAAGAACATATATTTTAAGGTATATTTTGCTTGATATGTATTTGAAGGACGTAACCTTGTCTTGTAAAGATCTTGATATTTATTTAAAAGGATATATATTCTTCTCTTATGTAGTGCTTGAATATTAAGGCCATAAATTTAACTAAAATAGTGATTGATCTATGTTAAAAGGACATACCATTATTTTATACATTGTTTGATATTTGTTTAATTGGCATATGGTGCTTAACCTTTAACTAATGTTTGATCTTTGTTGAAAGGAAGGATCCTTATATTGTATGTTTTTGCTTTAAGGACACCGTTGTTGCCTTGCAAGCACTTGCAGAGTACAGCGTGCGAACTTTCAACTTAGAAGTGAAATTGGACATTGAAATCCAGAACGGACAAACGTTGCATAGTGTTTCTGTAACAAATGACAATGCTTTGCTTCAAAAAGTCATCCCAGAGGTTAGTTTCCATTTAATGGCGTGATGAAAACAACCTTAACATCAGAGATACATCAATATTTTTGTTACTTGAATTTTATTCCTGACTAGAAAATGCATATTATAGGTTTAAAATCATATTATTTTCAGCTTCTGGTGAAGGGTCAAAACAACATTTTAAAAGTCACTGCTAGTGGCAACGGGACGGCTAGAATGAACATCGAGCTTCGCTGGAACAGGAATGCACTATCAACTGAAAAATGTCATCTACACGTTTCTTCGATAGAAATCGACCTGGTGAATCCGCTATTTGCTGGATCTTTGAAGGAGAGGTTCAATAATAAAGATGCGTAAGAATTTTACAAGTTTACTGTGCCCAAGTTATGTTTTGATTGTGATCGCAAGTCGAGCGTCGATATCCACAACAGCGAATACGAAAACTCGTCAATGCATACCATTTCTCCCGCAGCTGTCCACTATACCATGCTTAAAGATATCATATGTTACCCAGTACCATGCTATTAACTCTCCAAATATTATTATTTGGATTGGAGGAAGCCACAGGTCGGACTAAAGTGATGCTATTCGGACAGGTTTAGCCATATAGTCGATGATCTCAATGTTTCAGATCTCCTACACAAATTAGACCAAACTTGAATCCACTATTAGCCAGACCTGTCCACATCCCTTAATCCCACCGTTTCTCTCATCTCATACTTTTTTTATTATTTCCATAATATAACTTACTCTACTTTACCATTCTGTTGCCTCATAGCGTACCATCTTATTCAGCAGATTTCATTTGTTCAATATTTGATTAAACATAAAACAAAAACAAAACAGCCACTTAACAGGATTACAGAAGCGAGACATAGTAAGCTTGTTAGCTATCTTCTTAATTCCATTGTGTTGAGCATTTATCACGTGTCAACTTTCAAGTAATGCAACCAATGTTTTGAGTTTTTAGTAAACTTGAGTACAGTTATGATATCTTAATAAATATCGTTTGAACTACTGGTGAGATTTTAATGAAACTTGAAACATAGAAAGAGACTAGCAATATGCACAAGTGCAGTGCGCAAAAACCAATGTTCTAACTTCAGTCATTGGTATCTCCTACTTTGACTTTCATATGATGCATTTATAAGTAAACTGATTGTTCGTACCAAACCTCCAAAAGTACTTAAGAAATTCAAATGAAACTAAGCGGCAGGGAAAAAGTAGTATCCAAATTGAACATTCAGAATGCATTGATGTGGTTGGTTTGGCCTCCTTTATCGTTTGTGGAGCGTCAAATGCGAACAGTGATTGTTGGCAATAAAAATGGCAATCTGCTTTTTATTCTGTAAGAATTTCGACATGTTCATCTCGTATTTTACTTTCAAAAGTCAACGACAAAATATTTCACAATACACGCGCAGTATTGGCTGAATTGGCGCTGACCTTTAACAAAAACGATGATAGTACTTAGTACAATACTATAATATGAAAAACAATTAACATGGAATATATTCATATTGATAGCAATGAGAGGAAGTGAAATTTGCAAGAGTTTGAATCCATATACATAGCTTAAGTCATTGCTTAATTATCTCCCTTTAAAATATTGAATTCTGTACTTAATGTTGTTCGGCACTTACCCCAAAAGGCATTGGTATATTAAATTTAAACTTTATATACAGATATACTTAGTTTAGGAATCCAATGCATAGGACTCATTACTCTACTATTTGTATCATTTTTATAATTCATTTTTGTCGGGTGCATAACTGCAAAGTCTTTGCAGTAAGAAGTTGAAACCTAATACAGATCTAATTGAGAAGAATTGTAGTGCACAAGAACGATATCACTGTAATTTTAGCAGTCAGTGACCTTTCTTTTATTGGTATTCTATAAATTGTCTTGACTATATTCATATGACGTCTGCTTTTGAATCAAACGCTTCAAATACTTCTTAATTTATTTCGATCAGTCATACGGTTGTCGGTGACTGATTCCGGTCCAATGTGCTTCTTAATATTTGTCTGATATTTTATTCCTAAACTAATTTTCAAAATCACTTTACACACATTTCCGCAGCATTAAAATGACGAGTTGATGTTGCCCTATGATGTATAGTACGTCATGCTGATGTGTCTTTGTCACGTCTTTTACGTTCTTCGAAATAACTTTGTGAATGATGTTTCCATGTGTTTAGTACAAGGTCTTATCTGTAAGGCAAGGTCCGTGTATGATACCGATCTTAACTGGTATGTTTTATTGTCAGAGAACGTTACAATATCTAACATATATGATGGGACCTAGTTATTCATATATGATTCAACATTGTCTCTTCAAGAAATTAATGGCCATTTAATTTTATTTTAATATTTCTAGTCATGTCAACTCACATCGAATATATTTGGGCTGTATCAGGGGTTGTTTTTCTTTTAATATTCCGTGTTACATATAGTCCATGCGATGTGTGTGGACGATGTACTGGTGGCGACATAGAATTATTGGACGACAGGATTGACGTTGATGATATTAATGATAAGACACGGGAGGCAGACGACGATTCGCCCCAAAAATGTATTATCTTTCATGTAAGGTATGTGGTATTTTATTTTAAATTGTGTGATTTCTTTCCATTGATAAATCAATTTCGAAAAAGAAACACGCGTTATAACGATTCCATAAAAAATAAATTTCTTGAAATACCAGTACAAATATATGGATACGTTAAACATTGAGTGAGAAAAAAAACAATAGCTATGGTATGAATAGTGTATGTTTGTTGTCAACACATGTAAGCTTGTTTTTCTATCTCGTAGACATTTCATTATGAATATTGCTTAGATTTGGAAAGTTTCTATTTGTTTCCTCTTGTAACTTGTCTTCGCCTTGGTTTCAGTACAAATGAGAATATAAGAAGACATTGAAATATTTACAAAACCGTTTCATTTTTCTATGGAGTTTTTACGAAACAATATCTTAAAAAGTTTAGATTTTACTTCTTTTCGTTCAGTACCGTTGATGGTGATGTGTCACATAATATGTCAATCGTCAAAGTAAACCTTGAAACTGATGTGAGAGCCATTGAAGAGGACTTTAAGGAGGTGTGTAACAATTATTTCTATTTCACTAATGCCCTCACACAAGACAACAAGAATATAATAAATATATAGATAAAACAAGGATAATAATAAACTATCCAAGTGTCATGTCAATATGGTTGATACATTATGCATAAATTACACCGAAATCAGACGTAGATTAGCCAAACCAACCTAACCATGTTTAAAGCCTTTTTTGGATTATATTCAGAATGGATGCACGTTCCACGGTGTGCATCGAAAGTACGCCGCCTCTTATGTAATATTATGGGGCCCGCTACTGTCACTCAATCTTTAACGCTTTACTTTAACTTTACTTCTTCACTTTTTCGGAGTAAATGCTATTAATATGCAATACTATTGCTAAACCGTTCGGGCAGACTTCAAGTTTTGGAACGAAAATTGGATGAAGCGCAGAGGGATATTTCTTTCATGCTTTTCGATGAAATATGGAATTTATCAGACAAATATCAACAGTAAAAATATCAATATGATATTTTTATTGCAAAAAAAGAAGTAAAAAAACATCAACTTTTAAAACTACTTAATGCCATTGAAGTTACTTTTCTTTGATGAAAACCAAACACTTGAACCAGAAAATGTTGGCAAATCAATATTTGAAATTTAAAAACAGGTTACATAAGTTAACAAAAAATATGTTTGGAAATAAACAATATTGATAATCCGCAATTGCAATTGCTAACACGATCGACCTTTCAAATGTTCATTCAATAAATGGCGGTGTAGTAATTTGGTTACACAATCATGCCCTGTCTTGTGCTTTCGTTATTTCTTGGAACATAGTTGCACTTATAAAACTTCATAGAATAATGTTTATAAAATCTATGCAATAAAAACGAGCGAATAATAAAATATAAAAAAAAGAATATAAGAGATTTTTTTTCAACAAACCGGAAATAGAAAATTGATAGCTACGTCATCAGCTATCATTTTGCGTGAGGGGCGTCCAACGGGTAGCGGTGTAAATAACCCTTTTTCTTAAAAAAAGAAAGGTTTAATAAGTAAACCCTAATAAACCTCCGAAATAAAGCTTAAAAGAAACAGAAAGTTTGATTATTTCGGTTTAAGATCGTATTTAATGTCACTCGTGATCATAGAGTGAATTGTTTGGTAGAAAAGTAAATACGTTTTTCTATTACACTTTTAAAATAAAATACGATCCTACACTGAAATAAAGAAACAAATATTCTGTATATATTGACCATTTTGTGATAAACGGTTGGTGTCGAGCGCATCACTATTTAACTTGTCTATAAAAGTGAGTCTTCAATTTCCAAATAAACCGACCATGATAATAAATGTTCTCACTACAGCTATTGAACTTTTAATATAATCTGTAAATAATTAGTTTCAGTCTTACTTTTAAAAGGAGTGTTCTTGTTTTTCTTTTTCAGCTGATGAGGAATGGAGTTATTGACAGATATGAGATGCCGAAGGATGGCGAGAGTTTCGTTATGTTCTATATAAATAAGGTATAGTAACTTAAAAAAACTATATATCTTGAAAATGACTTTATCTGAAATTCCGTTTGTTTTTTTGGTTTACTTATATTACGGCTGCTTTTCAAAGAAGAAAAGCTATGGAATGTCATCAACTTCGTGTCGATTTTCGCGTACAAACACTTTCTGACTTATATTTAAACTTGTTCAATATTTGCAAATAAAAGGATGTTTCCCCAGCCAATACACACATGTTGATAAAGGCTCTTTTACTTTGTTTTTAATAATTGCTTAGACATGTCTTTTTTTACTGGAAACCAACAGACACGCGTTGGCGAGCGCTCCGTGGGGCTCTTGTCTAAGTGTCTAAAGGTTGTCCATTGGCAGACAAATGCATAACTTAAACTAAATTGAGCAGACAGGTGTTTCAAATCTGTGATAACTGATTGAAACTGGGAGTGTACTCGTATTTGAAAAGCCTTATACAGTCCATGAACAGTCATTTCTATCAGCATTTGCATGTTACATTTAGATCGGTCAGGTCCCAAGGAAGTTCATATTTAGATTGGAAGATCATTTTCGAGGTAGAACCGCATCACGACAGCCTGCGACAGTCGTTGTTTACGACTACTACAAACCAGGTAAGTATCGTTTTAACGACTAAAGCAAACCAGGTAAAGGTCGTTCTTACGACTATAGCAAACCAGGTAAAGGTCGTTCTATCGATTATAGCAAACCAGGTAAATGTCGTGCGTACGACTATAGCAAACCAGGTAAAGGTCGTGCGTACGACTATAGAAAATCAGATAAACATTGTTTATAACACTTTATTACAAACCAGATAAACATCGTTCATAACCACTTTATTACAAACCAGATAAATACATACAACTAGTTAAGCGTCGTTGTTAACGAGAATACCAAACCAGGATAAAGTCGTTGTTTTTACAATTTGAAATAAGAAGCAAATTACAATCTTTGATATTTATTTTATGTTGAACTAAAAGGAACATACCTGCTTTAATCTAGTTGAATGCAAGCCATAAATACTAATATATATTAAGTTTTCTCAACTTAGAACAGAAATGCATAAGATCCTACAGCATAGGTGAATATCATGGACAGGAGGTTGGCTATAGATGTAACGAAGATAATGACCAGTGCAAATGCCTGCAAAGTAAGTCTATATTTGTATCTAATAAAGGCTGCGAACCTCTGTGGACCGTTGCCATCTATTTATTTGACCGTGATATCATACTTAATCATTAACTTACCTTAGTGTCAACGATTAAAACAAAGTCTGTTCAATTCCATGTATAACAAGTTATACGAACTCATTCTCCTCATAAAAACGTTTTAATACGTACTATTTGTATTAACTTTATTTAACACAACCATGTATTATGTTCTGTAGGTGGATAAAATTCCAAGTTAAACACAAAATGTTTACTTAGAAATAAATATAAATATCGTAAAGTGATCCTATAATAAGCTATGAACTAATAAATCGGCATCAAAAGTATTTCATTTCTTTCACTCGTTTTCAGGTCAGTGTTCATCTCCTGTTGAGGAGGAACTGGTCGATTACATTGTCATGTTTAAGAGCCTTTCTTATGTTAAAAAGGCGCGAATGACCAAACCATCTGACATAATCGCACAATATGCTTGCAACTTTGGAAAGGCAAATTTTGGTATATGTATATACTAACTTCAATATGTTTTGATTAAATTAAATAAAAATAACCACAATGTCCAATACAACTCTCAAAAAGTTGTAAAATAAACTATAGCCGACATGGTCACAATTGTTTAAAATAATGAAACCAAATGTGAATCTGAAGTATTATTCGTTTGATAACTTATCTCTGGACGGAAAAAACCCTTTAAGTGTCGCTAAAATTTTGTTTTTTTAAACACACCGAAACATTACTCTATGCAATACAAACAGGTTATTTTGCTTTTAAACACATGTTCTCTGTGCAGCTAAAATACTCGCTACACGTTGCTACACATATGTTATTGATTTGGAGTAAGTGCACGTTGTTTATGGGAATTAGGTATCTAACTGTTTAACTTTGGATCTTACTGTTTAACTTTGGTTCGATAAGCTTGAATGCATTTGCATTGAGGCTTGTCAATCGCGAATACATTCGGAACTCATCGGCTATTTTTTCAAAAACAACCTCGGATGTATTTGGACGGTTTACATACTCAAAAAGTGGTACGGTTAAGTCCGCTTCAAGTAGATCGCGTAGTAATTTTATTTAGCAGTTAAACTTTGTGACTTTACTCTTGGGATTCTTATTATGTTTGCAATAATACAATTCAATGGCAATCAATTTAAACAAAGATCAATAAATACAACTCTAAAACACTATATTTAATTAATGATAAAATTCAAAATTTTACGAACTACTTCAACAGATGTACCGGCATACATCCGAGGTTGTTTTCGATAAAATGGCCGAGGAGCTCCGAATGTCGCCAATAAATACCAATTAAGGTAAAGTATCAACATCACCGAATGACGTGAATATTTTTACTGCAAAATTCGTCGGGCTTTTAGGCTTGTTTATAGCTCTACACGTTGAATATTTGATTCATATTTCACTAGTATCAAGCTAGAATTACATTTGCTTATTCAGCGGTCCCACCTTTTATATAGGTGTTATATTTTTTTCTATTCTTAATGGCAACATTTATTGACTTTTGGTTATACCAAATGCCAGCGATAGATAGCATTACACTTAAAAAACAACATTGTAATCAGGTTGTTACATATCTATATCTGTACGTGTAATGGGTAAGATGATTTTTCTTTCAAAAGTGACGAGATAATTGTTTCCGTTCTCGCTTCAGTATACAACGTCACAATTAAAGCTATATCTGTTGATGAAGTTAAATGGATGAAATATGCGACGGCAGTCATCAACGAAGTCATCCTTGCAGGTACGAAAAGAGTACAGTGTATGTACATTTTATTTTTGATAATTTGAAGAAAACGATATATATAAAGAATAATCAGAACCGATACGGCATAAAAGTGAAATTTGATTTCTTTTACAAAAAGCTACAAGTAGTAATCGTCGAATTACGATTTTTTTATATACATGTAGTTCTGCCAATTGAGATATCAATCGTTTCTACTTAACATGGCAATATTTATTATTAGCTATGACCCTATGGGTTTATCGGTTATGCATAGTTTTGCGAAGCGAGTGTAAACGTATGGTTTACTTCAATAATATTTTTGTTTTGGAGTTTCGTCTCCCATAAAATGTAAAAAGCTGGCAGGACACCAGACAAATAATCACGTGATATTATAGGAAAAGAGCATCAACATCCAGATGACGAAATTTCACTCGAGTGGAAACGTATGTGCAAGCACCCAGAGCTGAAAGAAGGAAAAACGTATTACATCGTTGGAAAAGATCCTACAATTTACTATATCGACGAATACGAACACATGTACGCGTTTATTGGCAAGCAAAAGTAGTTATTGTAGATATGACGTAAGCAGGGTGTATGATGGTATCACTTCCTGTGACTAAATTTTGGCGCCAATGGTGTGACATGTTCTAACCTCATTGGAAAACATTTTATAAGATTAAAAACAACTGAAAGTCTTTTTAAACATATTTTCGTTTGTCGATTTTGTTTATTAACCAATTCAGTTGTTCTTTTTTTAAAAACGGTTATTTGTCAAATTTGTTATTGTCCACGGATTATCCATTTTAAACTGTGTGAAAGGTGCCATTTATATATTTCATTATTTAACAACGAACAGATATACATGACCCTTTTTCCATTGCTTAAAGCTGCTCTTTCACAGATTAAATGTTTTAACAACTTTTTTTTATTTTTTTTTTATCTTTGAACGAGCCAATTTTTGCGAAAATCCATTGAAACCAGTTATATAAGATTGCTGACAAAAATTAAGATCGCAGATTTTTATATTTATGTTCAAAACTTGATTTTTTATGCATTTTTCTTAAACCGTTAGTAACGGTTTAAGCCATAAGCCATAAAACATTAATTTTCAAACGGAAATATGAAAATCTACGATCTAATTTTTTGTCAGCAATCTTATATAACTGGAAAACGTGAGGTATTAAAGTATTGCTTTTAATTTGGAAATTTCACCAAATGCAAAGTCATAACACAGTCACCTATATTTAACCGTAAGACGCATTAATTACCATTACATTTCAGAGCTCGCTATGAACTAATGGGCACGACGTTAGTAATTGATCCAAGCTACAATCCGATGCTGAGAACAGTGATGAACAGATTTGAATCACAAATGATGAAAACCTACGGCTGTTTCCATTAGTGAATATAGCCGTGTTGGTGTTTTCAAATATAGTTTAGTTCTTCTTATGACTTGTGACAACTGTAATATATTTATATGCGAAACATGAAACACGTATTTCTGGTTTAGATTTGACATCGTGAAATGTATTTTGATAATGACAACTTTCATTTCAATGTTGACGAATTCTAATGTTAATACAAATTGGGCGTTTATATTTCCTAAATCTTTCGAAAAGTATTGTCTTTACCATGGTATAGTGGATATGGTTCCTAACTGCAGACCTTCGTTCACCTCTGTAGCTTGATTGAGTTTAAGCATGTTGGGTTCGGATTTACCTCGTTAAAAACAACAACATTAAAATTATTTCCCTGTACTGGTTATAATGCTTGCTTCGTACTGCTTGGAGTAACACATTAATTTGTCCATGGAGAATACCGGAATGTTACACTATCGTGTTTATCTATAAGATGTAAATATCATTTGTGCGTAAACGACCTTTTTGTATATCTCTGAAACTGGAATATAATTCGAGATTTTGACAGTCAATATTCAATAGAACGAGAACTGCGATAATACGAGCGCGTTTAACGTTTGTTCACACATTTATATTTCATATTTTTATGTTATAACCAAGGAAGAAAACAAAACAGGTTGTCTTTTACTGAAACCCACACAAAACATCTTTAATTTTCAACAACATGCATTGATAAAATAAACATTAGCAAGTACTGCTATGGTTTTAGCAATTACAATTAAGAATAAATTAGGAACGATACATCGCAAAGCGTTATCTTCAAATCGCTTGAGATGATTTATTTCAGGATCAAAATTAGTATTTACAACAATGTATTGGAATTGTTTTACTGATATTTTCGATACCCAATACGAGCTCGAAATGTAACCGCCACTGAATTTAAGAGTATAGTTGCAATGAAAATATGACGTCGGCGATATGTAAGCGTGCTGTGACACAAACAAACATTTACTTCTCAATTCTAATTGATCTATGACTAGTTGCATCCTTTTTAACAGTCGTGTAAAAATATGCATCTTTCTTCCTGCACCCTCACTTTGGGATCCTCTATTGTATGAAGACTTATACAGTATAATATTATCTAATGAATACAATATAGTGACCTTATATCTTTTATTTTGATTGGTTAGCCTTTACGGGCCTATCAAAGAGCGTTTAAAACGAACCAGACTATAAGTATCTTCCATGGCCGAGAGTGTAAGATAGGTTCATTCCGACCCGAGCGTAGGGTGTTTTGCGGAAACAAGGCTTACCGAGTTCCCGCAAAACACCCGGCGCGAGGGTCGGGATGAACCTATCTTACACGAGCGGCTATGGTACATGCTTTTTCTCCCATCTCAGTAAAACAAAATTAAGTAAAAAAAAAAATGTTGCTGGAAATCTTTTAAGCTTAGTGAACATAATTGCGTACGGATAATTCGTGGTTGTCATTGATATTCGCGCAGTGTTTCAGAGTATGTAAATGGTCTGATCGGTCTTTAAATAGTTCTAAGAAGAGTGAAGCATTATTTCTTGAAAGGTGCGTGAAAAATGTTTTCTGGTGACATTTGAAGTGAGAAATAATTAACTAGCGTTCTAAATATTGCCACAAGACAAGGTTTCCATGATGCGCTACAGACAACAGTCTTCAACAAGGGAGGTAATTACAATGTGGTGACCATTAAAAGAAGTTCCATAAGGGCATGGGCAAGATAAGAATTTCTAGCATGGTTAAATTAATGGATCTACTTATCTGAGGTGGGAGAAAGGCACATACTTTAACAGAGTTGTGTTCGTAACATTGATAGAAAACAAGACCATAGCCATAGCACAAGCGCATTCGATTATTTTAACATATTTCATTTTGGTCAGAAAATCACAATGGACGTATAAATGATAATAAGTGTATTTTAAACGTTTAAGAATATTAATGTTATATAAATATCATTAATTTATCTTGCCTATCCTTGCCCAATCATCGGTGCTTAAAAATCTAGTCAAAATAAAACATGGACGTACAATTGATAAAAAGTTATTTTCAGAGAGTTTTAAAATATTATAAGTTTATCTTGCCCCGTTTCGCGCAATCATCGGGGCTTAAAAAGCTTTGGTAGATTGTTAACGATCGCAATAAACTTTACACTATACTTCCGAAGGGGTGTAAACAAACATTGAAATCTGGTTTTAGAGAAAAAATATAACAACATATACTTGATACGTGGTAAGTATGAATGAGCTTCATCGCATATTTTTAGATAATCAGGTTTCAGTAGATGTCAAAATGTTTGCACATGTATAAAGAAATTTGTCAATAACCTTTAAAGTATATCTGACCTTCTAAACAATAAGCTCCGCCATTGTATTTGTAATAGCCGTTACCAATGTTTTCATATTCCTAATTCATGTATTATTTACTAAAATGCCCATTTCTGCCAGTCACTCTTCATTTATGATACGTTAGAATGGGGGATTAATAACGGACGTACGTGTGATGTTTGCGACCAAAAGAGTGGGTCATTTTCCTGAGATATTGTGCTACCTACACCATAAGACAAGGATACCGCTCGGTGCGCTCATCATCAATTCATTTGATTCAATCAGTATGCTTATTCCAGCCGATGCTTTATCAACCTCGTCGGTTTCATTGGATTTCTCACACAGGGACTCACTATCATTTCGTTTCTCAAGTTAAGATACGATCAAAGGAACAAAGCCGTTAATAAGGACGAATTTCGGATTATAATCGTAATACCAATTATTGCGTGGTTATTTTGTTTACTTTTGGTTGTATCGCCGGTTGTTTCAAATCCAATAATTCAATTCCAGGGGTGAATGCGAAAAGGTTCTAAGTGACATAATATATAGAAGAAGAGAGAACCTTTTCGCTTTCACCCCTCGGATTTCTTTACGGAGCAAGAGTTATTAGTTCTAGCGTTATCAGGTAACTTTGATTAAACAATGCCGGATTGGGATCGTTAGAGATGAGTCGACTCCACTAGATGCTGACTTGGATATTTAGATGAAAATACACATTGGAGAATTTTTAGATTTATTTTACATTTAACTCATTTTCAGCAACATGAATTTATATTTCATTATCATTAAATTAGTGCTTATGTTTTGTATAATTTAAATATAAACTATCGAACCTGAAAAAGTTCATATTACACACTGTTTTCTGATTCCATATACTCGTCCTGTGTTTTTTATTTGTATGTGTATGTAAACACATTGCTAGACACCATTTGGTCACATTTCTTAAGTACAATTATTACTACTATTTAACTATATTTAAACTGTGTTCATCATTGACATTCAATATAAGATAAATATCAAAACTGAAATTTTAGTATATTAAGAATTTAATATTCATAAATAACCACGTTTACCTAGTTTGTGGTAGTGGTGGAATAAACATTCACCTGGTCAATTATAAAGCAGTAAGAACTACTTTATTTTGTTTGCAATAACTCCTTGCCTTATATTTGGGACGTTACAATCGTTAGACTTCTAACTTAAAAATCATCCAGACTAAAATTGAATATGGAATGCATTTTTTCGGAATTAGGCTGTTCAAATTGTAAAGCTTGATTGTGCTTTACTTAAAGGAAATGACTGTTCATACAGTTTTAACCTATTTAAGTTGATCGCACGTAAGCACTTGTCTGCTGTTTTTCAGTCGAAAAGGGGGCTTAATCATACATTTATAAAAGCCATAGTAAAGAGTCCTTGTTAAAGATGTGTGCATCATCTCTACAAATATAGAACCTGTTTTACTTGTGGCCGAGTGTTTGCACGGAAACGGCAACGACGCCAAAGTAATGAATTACCACTCCTACTGTTATTTGATAAAAACAGTCGAGCTTAAAAGAGGCATTATGAAGGAATCGTTGGTACAAGGTTTACGTTGCTTTACCTTATTTGCAAAGAACATAACGAAACTCTTGCGGTCTTCCGGAATCTCATATTTGTCGATGAAAATAAAACCAGCCTTTTCAATGTCTAGATTATTGAAGTTTTATTTTTTACAGATCAAATCTGACTAATGTTTTGGCTTACCAACTCTACTGAGTAAACACATAGTTTCCCCCTTAATTCTCTTTGAGTACACCATGTATTTGTTTTGTTCAGCACTCCGATTTTTCCTTCCTCAAAAAATACTCTTAAAAACTTTCGAGAAACGGGTATAGTACGGTACGAACGCTATATGTTAGATAAGAAGTAAAGCGCTCATCACTCTATATATCTAGTATGATGCCCAAGATATCGGATTCAGTCAGTTGCTACGTTCCAAAACTAGAAATTGGTATATGTCCAAACGATACCAATGCAATACTAATTAACCAGAATTTATAAAAAGTGATTACTTTGATAAGTGAAGAATATATAAATTACCCCCTCGTCCAACAGAAAAGTAGAATTTAGATGTTGATATGTGTACAACCAAAATGATGTATATGAAAATGAACTACCATAACTACTTCGTATCAATCATTCAGTTCGATGTGTGCTTGTATTTGTCATTTTACATAAGTTTGTAGTTTCACAAACTTGCTCAGAGTAGAAACAGCTCATGTACATAATAATTAAAAGTTCTACTCTTAGACTAGTATATATATATATATATATATATATATATATATATATATATATATATATATATATATATATATATATATATATATATATATATATATATATATATATATAGTATTAGTGGTAGATCAAGGATGTGACGTAAGAAGAAGGGGAACACTTAAGGGTCATTCCTTCGGGTGTGCGACCCTTTCACCAGGAACCCTACAAAAAGGCTCAAACATTGTCCTCCCTCCGTTTTGCTAAATTTAGTTTTAAATGGTGCATTTTGTGTAATGTATGCATACTTTCGCAATCGTATTGACATGAAATGCTCACTTGAATAGTTATTATTTCTTGTATCTGTTTTTGTTTGGGGCGCAAGGCACGCCCCCTTAGTCCGCTAGTATTGAAGGAACTTTGAGGTATAATAGTTGTAGCTCACCTCTTTAAAGACGTCTTCCATTGCTTTCACATCAGTTTCACAATGACCATAAGTTACTCATTACCATAGATGGTCCTGAAGATTTCATCAATGTTAAGGTCACTTTATAACAGAACAAATTACACCCTGAGGAAAATCAGAGATGTGTATGTCATAACATCTTAGCACAAGGGCAGAAAAATCTAAACTATGCAAACAATTATTTCCTTGTAAATTGTTCGGACACTAAACGTTAATTTAATTGTTTAATGTCTACTATTTATTTGTACTAAAATATAAGCGAACACCAATATTCATACATACATACAAGATGAAAAATACGAAATTCAAATATGTTCGTGTAGCCATAAATTACATATCAACATAAATACATACTGCATTAAAGTTTTTATAAGTCAATCGTATCCATATCTTTGTAGTAGTATTAATCAACTTATATATTAAGGATTAACATCTCGACAAAGCGCAGATTCTTTCTATCATGAGTGACAAAATACTAGACATCAAAGGTATAATTAATGTGGCGTTTCGCTGTCTGTCTCTCGTATAATCGTCGGCTTCTTATTGCATCATTGATATCATAATCGTCGATCCCGTCGTTGTCATTTTCTTTTCGTCGCCAGGACATGGTTCCCAAACATCGCATGGCCTAGAACTATTCAAGGTTAAGTTTATTATTTTAAATCTACATGTTATACGCATGGCAAAGGAATTGGTTGTGGAAGGAAGCAAAATCATCAAAACGTCAGTTCAATGTTGAGAGAATGTGTGTGAATTGAATTTGAAATCATTCATATAGTTTGTGAAATAAAATAACAAACACATCGCAAGCAAAGGGCTATGACTGTGAAAATACTTTAAACAGTTTTGGTTTTTGTACAATGCACTTCTCATAAATAATGTTTATATGCGTATGGGTCTTTAAGTCCTTTCCTTTAAGACATTTGAGTAATGCTCCTGGCAAACTGAAGTATGAAATGGGCAATGACTCTTCAGATACTAAAGTTAAAATTATGTTTCTTATGCACTGCAATCCTTGATTAGATAATATGTTTGAAGTCAATACCTCAAAAACATTTGGAGTCTATGCTCCGGGCAAATTTAAGTACAAAATGAAAAATGGCAAATACTCTTAAAATACCAAAGATAAAGGCATGTGTCGTATGCACAGCAATCCTTAGTTAGATATATTTGTATAAGAGGTTTGTCGTGAATTACTCAAATACTTTAAAGGTATGCTCAGGACAAAAATCAAGAATACAAATATGGTAGTGGGGAGATAATTAAGAAATGACTGAAGTTGTGATAATAGATTAAAGCTTCTGCATACTTTATTTCCTCTTATTTGTGCAGGGGACTTTAAAGTCCCTTTTGTATTTTTTTACATCACATCCGGAAAAGCATCTACAGTTTAAAGTTTACTTTAAAAATAAAATTTGGAGATTACCAAGCAAAAGCTGAAGCTAGGAGTATAATTTATACTCAATGTACTTGCTGTGTATATTGCTCCCTGTCTATGGTTCGATCTTCATTGAAATCCCATCAATTGTTTTTAATAATGGACGAAATACAGAACACACGGACTGACTTACCGGCTACTATAAAACGTATACCTATAAACTATTTACCAATATATTGATTTGCTGTTCTCTGTTAACACGTTGGTTAACACCCATCATGTATATACATGTTGTACATAATATATATACTATGCATTGAACTATGTATGTAATGTACTGAGTCATAATATTCGTGATTTCTTCATTGATTGCTGGTTATTTAATGCTTGTGTCTGTTTTGCTGTATTGCTGTATTGCTTTCATTATCTTCTAATTCATTATTGTACAACGCCATTGAACATGTATTTATATGTAGAAATAGGCGTTTATGCAGGCAAATAAACAAGTTTCAATCGATATACCCTTCAAAATTGCAACTTAATAAATCTAATACATCCGATTTAAAGCATCCTATTTAGATCTGCAAGTAAATGAAGATATATTGAGTATCAATCTTTATGATCAACGTGATGATTTGAATTTTAAAATAATTAATTTCCTTTTTTTAGATGGAGATGTTCCTAGTTCACCATAATATGGTATTTTTATTGCACAGTTGATAAGATATGCTAGAATATCAACAGATGCCCAAAAAATCAGCTCTCGTAGTAAACATATGACGGAAAAACTTCTAAAACAGGGTTTCAGATATTATAAATTAAGGAAAACTTTCTCAAAATTTGTAAATGGTCATTATAGTCTTATATCCAAGTACAAGTAGTCGCTGTTTGCTAAAAGTATTGCTCATCCCGATTTTATGATGATGTTTCAAAGAAAATTCGTAAAATTAAAATGTTTCCAGCAGGTAGTTGGGCAGATAGACTCAATGAAATACTTGGATTGTATTTAAACCGTGGATATAAAGGCAATATTTTGCAGAGTACTTGCCTTCTTGTTTTTAAAGATGAACTCCTAAAACAAAATGTTGGGTTGAATATAGCATCTTGACATAACTAAACTTTCAGTCCTTTGATTTTATGAAAATTTTGCTAGCTCATGTTATCTTTAAAACCTTTTTTGGCTGATTCGGAGTGTTTTGGCATGTGAAGTCATTTTCTTCAAATATTTTACATAGGTAATCATTTGGAAGAAAAGATTAGCTAATATATGTCGCTTTTAGTTTTAATAAAGTTTTCTTTAATTGTTCCCAGTTTTAGTACAATGATGCTTTTTAATATTAAACTCTATGATCACACAGTTTTAAACCTTTAATTTAATAAGGTGTGTGATGCTCATAGTTTCAAACAATGACTGCATTGTATCTTTGAAAAGTTTTTGCATTCGGTGCTCTGAATTGTATTCCTCCATCTGCAGATAGAGTTGAGATCTCTAATCATATAAATTCTTGGGGTTAACCTATCAGTTTATTATTATTTGTTTTATTGTTAAGTTTCCTCAAGTTAATGCATACTTTAACAAGATTTACCTTTTGGGTTTTATCTTTATTTAGGATTTTGGGGATAAGAGTGAGGTTTGTGCACTTAAACTGGTTTAAACCCCAGTAAATTTACATTTTACTGACCGTTCCAAGACCGTACCTAACAATCCTTGTGTTTTATATAAAGTATGTATGCAATGTTCTGTTTGTGGAGTTTTGTGCTGTTATTCCATGTTTCTTGTTTGTGATTTTTTGTTTTTATGTTCTATGTCTTTGGCGTTTACCCAGTGCCATTAAACCGGGTATATGTTTAAACTCTTTGCTACTGAGCTTGTTTCTGTAGTTTTTCGCGTAAATATCAAGTTTCAAGTCACTATAGACTAACCCTTTAGGGACAAAATAATGTTAAATTTGATGACCAAATACACAAGTCTATCTTTAACGTCACCGGACATAAATTAATTAAATTTCTTTCACTCTTTTAAGCAATCACAATTTGGTGTTGTTAAATTTTAGAAAGTAACATTATACATTGCACTCTAAAAATTGACAGTTTTGACATTTTTTTTGTCTGAGAACCGGCCTTCAATTAAATCACTTAAGATAGAACAATATCACATATCTCAATTGTTTAAAAAACTGCTGAAAATTTCAATTTTCTTTAGGCGTAAGTAACACTTTAGCCAAAAAGATCAATTTTTAAATGTGTAAATTTAAAAAATACATCTAATCCTTTGTCAGTAGTCTTTTAACACTGGTTTCCCGACATTGACGCAAACAATGCCTCATTCCAAGACAAAAATGGATGTATATAAATGTCAAAATGTTCAATCCTTGAGAGAGCTTCTTTAAACAGAGACTACCGGGTATATGATATATTATGTCTCAGAGACAAAATTTTTGGTTTAATACATAATACATTTACATGTTATGTAATCCTGTAGAACCTATAAAATGTTTTGTTAACCTTGTTATGGATTTAAAACAAAACTGACTTGAAGGTTGATGTTGATAGAGAATAATGTGATTTGGAAAACAACCAAAAAACTATGGAAATAACTATTTCTTTGAATTTTACCAAGAACAGACACGGAAACGTGACATTTGCCAACATTTTGGCATATGCTGATGGATAAAAAGATATATCTTGAATAAAATGTTATATAATATGAGAACACAGCTATCATACAATACTGCGGCGATTTGATGAATTGATTGATTGACTGATTGATGAATTGATTGATTGATTAATTGATTGATTGATCTAGTAAAGAAACACATGTGCTCATCAAATCTGCGAAAGGAATTAATGACCGAGAAAAGGTTGCAACTGACAGAATGACAAAGTAAGAGGAGTTGTGGTGTGTGTGTGTTATTCTTAGTTAAGCATTTAATAATGCTGACAAGAATACTGAATCTTCAGGGTTCCAGAATATATAATTTACAAAATGTTGGTCAATTCTTCTTAGTCAAGTTAGTGATTTGTAATTCAATAGTGGTCAGAAGGCATCCCAGAAGATGTTATTTGCTTGTTTCATGAGCTCCCTGTTCTTTTAATAACAAACACCACACTGACCTCCACGTAAGACATTTTTGGGGAAAGCTTAAGATGTGGTACATAACGAATAGAATAAATAGTTCGATAACAATTTTTGCTGACATCGGTAAGATTTTGTATATTTTTGATTTGCCGTTTTACAAGGAATGTATTCTTGGACGGTTTTTATTTCGGAAGAGTGACAAAAAACATGACATTCACAACCTTAACACTGTGTATATACACACCCTGTCGGGGTGACCGGAGTTTGACGGGTAGGTGTGTCCTGTCACGGCCTTTTAATATTTCATTTACCAATGGTCCACCTTTTACGTTTATTTCACAAACGTTTAAATTGGACTCAAAATGATAAAAAAACACAATGAATGTCAAGTAAATACAATGTAGTGACATATAAAAATATTTTCCACACCTTGTTACAATAAGTCACCGTAAGAACATTAGTAAACGCATGACCACGTTATTTTAAAGTTCACATGTTACACAAAAAGTATGATGCCTACCGCGTCACGCTTACGTCACTGTCGATCTATTCCACGTGAGCGCTTTCCATTAGGAGAGCGTTCATGACATCAACATCTAAACGACCTGAATCTTCAGATTTTTGTTTTGACGTTTTGAAGACGAATGGCCAGTCTTAGGAAGCATCGAATCTTGCTATTTTTTATTTACATGATTTTCTTTTAATTTTATATCAAAATGGGAAAAAAAACTTTAATAAATGTTCAGTCGGCAAACTTCTTAAATGTACAAAATTTGATTTAAATTACTTGACAGCCTTATCGCTAAATTCAGATCGGGGTCAGAAAATTAATATGTTTAAACTCAAGTGTTAGATTGTGAATTCTTGTAAAAACTAATGATTTAAAACGGATTTAACCAAATAAATCAAGTTCATTTTCTTCTAGTGAAATTAACAGTTAAGGAAATTGTTGAATAAAACAAAATGTTATATTATAACTTAAGATGCTTCTGTACAATATATGCAGTTTGCAGTTTGTTGTATATTTTTATGACATGTCGCGTGCCTGAATTAGGCATGTCGTGTCACGTAACAGAATAGAATGTGACGTAATACGTTATATTTAAGATATAATTAAGATTTAATTAAATGGATATGTGTCTACATACTGTATGTTTAGTAATGTAGGGCATATTTGATTGACATTTGAATATGAAAATGGTTGACAGCCGACCTGGTACAAATGTACAAAATGGTCATGTTAATTACAAAAACGTGTATTCCTGTGGTTGTAAAGCTGTCATATGTAGACAACAAATTAGTATAAAAGAGATGACTTGGGATGTGAAAACACAGTTGGCTTATGCCAGGCAAGCAACGCGGCCTTGGGTCCTTAATGGACGGCAGTTAGGATGTGGGATTACCTTAAATGTCATGCTGTATTATATACTGATTATTATACTTAGAAAGAACGTTGAACAATAAAGACTTAGAACACTTGAACAGTTGTTGGTTCGTTACTGAACTATCACGAAAGTTAAGTGAGCGTTGGCGTTACGTGACACGTAAAAGTTTGGCGTCTGCTGACCGAGGATATTCAAGAACAGGGTTGACGTGGAACACAACGGCGAAGTACTGAAAACTATTGGATCACATTTGAAACGTAAAAGAAAAACGTACATGATGACAACTGCGGTTCGAGTGACTATGGACATTGCAGCGCGACCAGGCCACGGGACAAAAGTTAGTGACATTTTATTACTTTGTATTTCTTGCCTAGATATGACATGTGTTGCTATAATTTTGGGATATTTAACGGGGCAAAATTTTAAAGTTTTGGATAATAAATGCAATCAGAGCAAAGCTGTTTTTTTGAAAGAACCCCTAAGTAATCTAATTTCTGACTTAACAACGTTCCACATTATTAAGTACAATAAAACCATTTGATTTAAATAAGAATAAACTAAAGAATGAGTATTTAAGGTAACAAAGATAAAAATATTGAGAAATTCGATAAAAAAAAGTAAAACAGGTGTGAAAAAAACGTTGTTAAATGCAAACGAAGAATCATTTAAGTACATTATTGAATAACTAGATGAAAAAGAAAACTAAGTCATTTAAGGACATTAATTGAATAATTAACATGGAAAGAAATGTAATTAAAAGAATTTGAGTAAACTTATTTAGCAGGTCTAACATTAATGAAAGTTGCATAAATACAAAAAAATAATGACTTATACTCAGGGTTTAGTGCAAACACTGAAGATAATACAAAATGAAATATTTTTTATGTCGAAGAAGGAGACAAATGGCAGGTTTCATTACTTCAGTTGTCATGTAACTATAAATAATTGTCAAACACATCAGATAGGTAAATGAATGCAATGTTACCTGTAATTAACTTGACATTAATGATATGAAATCATTAAAATTAAGTAAGTTTATAGTCGTGTAAATAATTGTAGTATTTTGTCAATATATCATTTTATATAATTTTGAGTAAATTGGTGATGGTTTTAAAGTTTTAAAAATCATATAAATAAATCATTGTTTGGATCATAGTAAGGTCTGAGAGAGAAAGCATGCAAAATAAAAAGTATTTTTTTTAGATGTCATTATATAAGTGTATCGCCTGAATACGGCAAGTAATTTTCAATTTCGAAATCACTAATTAAATTGTTTGTTAGGTAATAAGTAATCTAATTAAATTATTTAAGTAACTCACAGATTAGTTTGGTAAAACTAAGGAATCAATTATAAAGTTGTAAGTTATCCGATGATAAGCATGATGGTAACATGTTAAACTAGAGTTTAGCTTTCTTATAACTATGAAGATGTACAAAGTTGTACAAAGATAAACAAAGATAGTGGTCAAGAAAGACCAGGTTTCTTAAAAGTGATTGGAGATGATACGTTCAAGATATTGAATTTCAACAAAATTGTTGGACTCCTGTGAAGTCACATTAGGGTGTGAGTTATTTAATAAATTAATTGAATCACTTATGTATTAGTTTTCTTAAAATAATGGACTAATTATGAGATTAAAAGTTGTCAGATGATAAACATAACGGATCATCAATCATGTTCTAAATATCTGTGTTAGTTATCGGCTGATAAGCATGCAGGACAGAACGAAATTAATGCACATGTTGAATAAATGGGTGTTTTAGTGTGGTAAAGGTAACATATAAGCTTTGTAAAATATTGCATAAAAAAGGTTCTTAATAAAATAAAATGTTGTTCATGAAAACAAAACGTTTCACAAAAAAAACTAAAATCAAACATACGAACACTTACGCGCAGATACAGTAATTAATTATAAATGGGGCCACTTTCAAAATATAAGCCTGCTTGAAAATATCAACATAAAATTTCATGGTAATAGCAACACCTATGTCAATGAAAGGTTTTTAGAAGTACAGGTAATATGTCACGTGATACGAACAGTCAATGTCAACATACTTCTTCAGCGAATATCGAGATACTATACCTAGTGGCGATATTGTGTTAAGTGGTCATCGGTGTTTCATAAAGGATCGAACTATATTCTGGTATTGCGTATGTGATGTGCTAACCAATTGGTTACACTTCGGAATATCCAGAGGAGCTAAGCACACATTCTCGTATGACCTGTGCTCGGCTTGACGTCACATGATCAAGTCTTTAGGACCGTGATGATTCCTGTGTGATGAACAACACCAACTTGAGATCGTTAGTATCTTCAATAACATGAACACTTGCACACATCTATCTAAGTACACTTCAAGAATTAGCAGTCGAATAATGACAGAACATTTCGAGTCGGTGGGGACATTCTACAATCAAACAACCCCTTGGCTATAAACTCTACAGCTACAACAACACGGCAGCAGCAACAACAACAACGATGATTCCCTGCCTTCAGAATGATAACATGAAAAGCAGCGCTACATAAAACATTGTCTAAATACCAAATTTGACAACAGTACTGTCAGTGTTAATTACTTGTACTCAATCTGCAGTGTTATTTTCTAATTGTTAACTATGTTTATTAATTACCTGAGGGCTAATTACCAATTAGTCTATATTATGTCAGACATTTTGACAAATAACGTGTCAGTTTACTTTCTATTGCTTACGAAAAGAAAATCTTGCATTAAAAAGGGACGGTATCTATACGTATCTATACAATTTGATATCATTGTTTGGGATTTAGGCACAGATTTTCTTTTGCGTATTTTTTGTCGGAAATACAACTTGATCATCATTGTTTGGGATTTAGGCACAGATTTTCTTTTGCGTATTTTTTTTTGTCGGAATTACTTTTTTATTTTTATTTTTGCGTATCTTTTTTTTGTCGGAATTACTTTTTTATTTTTCTATTATTTACCTGTTTGGGGTTGAGAAACATATTTACTTACGATTTTATTTATCTATTCAATTATAACCATTGTTTGGGGTTGACGCAAAGATTTTCTTAAAAAATCTTGATAAAAAAGGACGAATGTCACGTAACAGAATAGAATGTGACGTAATACGTTATATTTAAGATATAATTAAGATTTAATTAAATGGATATGTGTCTACATACTGTATGTTTAGTAATGTAGGGCATATTTGATTGACATTTGAATATGAAAATGGTTGACAGCCGACCTGGTACAAATGTACAAAATGGTCATGTTAATTACAAAAACGTGTATTCCTGTGGTTGTAAAGCTGTCATATGTAGACAACAAATTAGTATAAAAGAGATGACTTGGGATGTGAAAACACAGTTGGCTTAGGCCAGGCAAGCAACGCGGCCTTGGGTCCTTAATGGACGGCAGTTAGGATGTGGGATTACCTTAAATGTCATGCTGTATTATATACTGATTATTATACTTAGAAAGAACGTTGAACAATAAAGACTTAGAACACTTGAACAGTTGTTGGTTCGTTACTGAACTATCACGAAAGTTAAGTGAGCGTTGGCGTTACGTGACAGTCGGATCAACTATTAAGGCATGGTGGGAATCCACCTCTGCCTGTTCAGTAAGCGAAATGCCAAAAACTGTCAATTCACTCTAAAATTAGGCCCAGAAATGTGCTCAGTGCTGAGGAAGCCATTATCCTATCTCCGAAATCTACCGTGATTTAGTCAATTATATATAAATCATTTTACCAAATAGACAGCATGGAGTCAATTAATTTATTATCATCGTCTGATAAGCACTAAATTGAAAAAGTTTCTGTTTCCTGGATTTTTCGATATTGTCTGTTCTGGCAAAACTGCAGATTAACATATATATCGGTACCTAACAGACCATGTTTTAATGTGTACCATAATTGATCAAAATAATTGATAAGAAATAAAATCGCAAAATTGAAAGAATATCATAATCCATAAATGAAAGAAAAAACAGCAGTTATTTTGCCTGGCATAAACAATAATAATTCTTTAAATGAAAAGCACAGTTTCATTTTTTTAAGAAATTGCGTTGCATACATAATGGCATTGGTTTTTTCCTTGCTTATATTTTAGCAGTTTTAACCATATTCTTTTCTCAATATAAATAAGTAAATTATAAGTTCAATGATGATTATTTTTTACAATTATTTTTTTATCCAAATCAAACAAAATAACCAGCTGTTTAATTTATGATATTTCCCCTCCGTCCACTCTGCCCCGGTTACTACCCACTAGCCATCAGTAATGATTCTTATCTGATAAGGGCAATGTCAGTAACAAGCTGTGGAGAAATTCATGTTTATCAGGGTCACACTAGGGTTACAATCACAACCCCCCACATAGCAATCGGGTTGCTTATTTTCTTGGAATTCTTGGTCAATGTGGGCTACGTGATTACGTTTGAACATTCTTACTTATGTGTTTCATTAATCCAAATTAAATTAAATTTAAATGCAGTGACCAGCTGAAAACCTGATTCTACTCAAGAGAGTCCAAAAAAGAGACAGGGGAAAAATACTGCAAATTAGTAATTGCTTATGGGGTATTTAAGACATCCTTCAGTAAAACAAAGTGCAATTGCACAATTTACCATTTTTAAGCGGCATGCAGAGACATATTCAAATTAAATACATACACTATAACAAAACACAAGAATGTATTTAGTAGTGTATTTTAATATCTGTATTGACAACACATCGATGTATATATATATTTATTTGTACTATGTGTATACCACACTTTTCTGTATAAATCATGACATTGTGGACTATTTTTCATTGATTCATTTAAAGTTCAACTGGCATAATCCGTCATCAATTTGCATTATGATGACCTTGTCCTCCCTAGCTTTAATACAGACACTGCATCTAAAAAAAATGCAATTAATTTCTTAATCATAAAACATTGAAACCTATTTTATACATTTTGTATCTGGTTAGATGTCATCTATTCACAAATACACATTAGGACACACAGTCAAGATCAGCCGTATGATAATACAGAGAAAGTGTACCTGTTTCTGACCAACTGATATATCCTTTCCATATGAATTTTACTTCAATTCTGGGCTAGAAACAATATTACAATATATTAAAGAATTCCAATGCAGCTGTTAGACTAAATATAATATGTTAAATCTTAAGCATACCATATCACCACAATATTATACGTTTTCTTAAATGTAAACATATATACATGGATTGCAAAATTTGCTTACCTGTTAATTAGTATTGGTCTTTTCCCAGATGAAGTTAAACCTCAGCAGCACTGTGTCCATTACTTATCGCAACAACTGAATTCTGAGAGAAACTTTGCACCAGGAAGATTATTTCCAGTGAATGTTACTGCAAAGACCTTATCAGAAGTAGCCATTGCTTACATTTCTTTGTAATACCTTCCTACCTACCACGTGGTACACATAGCAGAAAGCAATGATGTAGTTGTAAATCCCTCCTATACCATAGAGTGCATTATATCTCATAAAAAAACAGCCTCGGCATTGCGTGCTTCGGACTGTCCATTTTCTGATATTATGGACCATTCACATGTGTATGACAAACTACATGATATATTGAGATGTTCGTTTAACAATGATAACGCTCTACATACAATAAACAAAGAATATGCACGAAAAAAACCAATAGTATTAAGCCTATAAACAAAGATAATGCACTACAAACAATAATATTAACCCTTTATACAAAGAAAAAGCACTACAAAAGATAAGGATATGGCCTTTATACAATAAAAGAGCCCTAGATAATACTTTCATTTACAGTGACAATAAATAAAATACATAATTTCAATACGTTCTTAAAACAAGGAAACAAATAGAAGAACTCCGATATGTCCCTGGATGAAATTTAATTGTATGAAATAATAACACAAATATCTGCATTAATAAGCTTAACGATGTCATGATACCGTACTCAACATGCTGATTTATGCAAACTTATTATGGTCCTGGAGGTACATAGTTACATATATTTCATAACAGCATGATTAAGAAAGCATGACGTCAATGCATTATGTGTATATGGGGTAAATATAAATGACAGATGTTTTTGTTTCATACGTAAATATAATGTTCAATTTGAGAACTGAATATCAATACATATACAATGTTTTGCAAGCTTAACCCCAACTACCCATCAATATTTCGATGTAAATGAGCTTTAAAAAGGGCTGGCTTATCAGCTCAAAACGAAAATAAACATAACCCATATCTGCGCGAGAAGCTAATTTGTTGAATTCCCAGATGTATAACTGATGTATATGGGCTCAATTTCGCATGCAGTGTACTAAAGAGCAACGCGTTAACAACTATGGCCTAGAAATGTTCAAAAGAACGAAGTCTTTTGCCCGAACCAACTGATCCATATTCGATCAGGTAACCCTATGTTATTGAACATTTTCAAAGAATGGTAAACTTAATAGACATTTTGTTTTCATTTTAACCCTAATTACTCACATATGTATGAGCACCCTGCCCTATTAAATTCCATTGAAAACGAATAATTTTGGCGCAAAGAATTTGGCTCCATTTTATTTCACTATCAACAATTCAAGGCATTTGAATAACATCATATTGAATATGGATGAAAATTAGCAGTTATTATGTCAATTTTAGTAAACGAGGGGCAAACTTTACCCATCGCAGAATTATTCTATCTCAATAATGGGGCTTTGTTGAAATTGGCAAACAAATAGTTTTGCATGAACAGTTATCTCGAGGTGTTTAACATGATAATGTAAAAAATAAACATGAATCGGAAAATACATTGCCTTCGACAACACGGAGTAACATTTTGTATCATGTGACAACACATGAACAGGCATGGCTCGGTGAAAAGGCAATGTCATGTGAACAAAAAAATACTGGAATATCTCGCAGAGTGTGATATAAAAGGTTCTGGTCAATGTAAGATCGCACAAATGCGATCCATAATAGTCTGCGATTAAGCGATTATAAATATCCCAGCCGATTTTCCATCACTTGTAATGCATATACATGTATATAAAAAATCACAATTAATTAGTGCTATGCAATTCTTTATTCAATAATAGTCACTGCACCCACAAGGTACGAGTAATAATGTTTCTTATGTATTCCTTAATAATTATATAGGTCCAAAATACATGTGTAAGGTCACACCAATTTAATATTTTATTTCATGGATTTTGGACAAAACTATTGAAGCAAGCGAACGATTTTTTTCACATTTTTGGAAATTTTCATTCAACCCGAAGCTAGCGATGAGCGAAGAAGTGCTGTTGTCTTTCCTATAATCAATATTAAGAAGAAAGATTATTCAATATAATTGCCTTTTCATCTATTTGAACATTATCTTGAATCTAATCTTCATTACTTTAGACATGTGGAAATGTGGATCTCTAATGGAAAAATGTTTCAATATATACTAATTATTCATCTATTTTAAGTAGGAACAGATATGGACAAGAAAAAAATATTAATGCATAGCATCAAGTCGGCGCAATAAAAACAAACATGTAGATAACCAAAAAAGGTTTTTATATATTTCAATGATAACATATCAGGCATACATTTGTTCGAAAGACATTGCCCCAGTTGTTGGTACAATCGCTTAATTTTGACGATTCGCTATTTTAACGGTCGCTAAATATCTGATTTACCGTTACATGACGAGTCGCTAAATTTTCAGTTGTTGGTATCAATTTAGCGACCATCGCTACATAACGAAATCGTTAAAATATATAACGAAATCGCTAAATTGACATAACTTCCTGTACCTGTTGGGTTGTGGTTTTACTGGTTACTTCCTGTTCATCAAAGATGACGTCTGCTGATGTGTGCCTGAAAATTGAGAGTAAAAAGAAGGTAAAAAGTCTGAATTTTACACCTGGGGAGATTGATCTGTTGTTGACTCTGTATGAAGAGAATAAAGACAAGCTGCGGTCGAATAAAACTAGCCTGGAGGCTAAAGGAATGATATGGGACAGGATTGCAGAGCAGCTGTCTGTGTTAGGAGTTTGTAGAAGAACGGGAAATGATGTAAAAAACAAATGGGACAACCTACAAAGGCATGGGAAAATGGAGGAGGCAATGAGGAAAGCACACAAGAAAGGGACAGGAGGAGGAGAAAGACTGCCTGTGAAGGAAAAGAAAGAAGAAGCTCTGCATCAGAGGGTGGTGGACTTGTGCGCAGATGACCTATCATTCTGTGGGATAACTGGTGGATACCAAACTAAGATCTGCTTGGGTAAGCCAAGTAGTGAATGATGAACTTTATATCTTGAGTTAAGCAGTTATAAGTAGTTTCATATGTACAAATGAAGATAATTGAGATAGATCGTCTGCAAGCATTGCTGTAAAACTGGAATTCTAAACTAAGTTATTGTTTCTTTAAATAGATTTTAGATTCATGTACCGGTTATTTAAGTTTGTTTCGGTCATTTTCATAATATATACTAGTTAGAAATGCAAAACATGTTTACATCATTTACCCTAATTCAAAACACTCGCCATGTATATCACATTCCAACTTGAATCAATTGAAACAATCAATCAATTGAAACAGCGTTATTCAATTTCAAAATGCGCCATTTTATCCAGGGGAGTTAACTACAATGTTAGGTCGTTTCAACCCATAGACGTTGCAAACCCCGATACACCAGCCCTGGTGTGATAAATAATTTAAATCCTCTGTCATTTTAACACTATTAACGTGAACCATTCAGCCCCATTACAAATGAGTCATTCAACCTATTCCTTCTTGACACGTTCGAAAATAATATCAGGGGTGGTATTCAATATGTAACTTAAGTCAATCTTATGGTCATACATGATTGACTTCATTCACTCTATTGGTCAGTTATAAATAACAAGCAATCAGATTAGCTACATCGTTCTTAGATCCAGTTAAGACCAGTATAGAATACCAGCCCAGGTCAGGAAATGAAACAATAAAAGGGCAATTAAGAATGTCGACCAGGTGTGTTTAATCATTGAATTGAGGAACCAACATCCATCACATCGGAAAAAGTGTGCATAGATAATACTAGTATTGAAACAACTATGGCAAGAGATTGCTTCATATATTGGCAAACCAACATATATTCCCGTCGGCACCAATCATAACAGTTCCGTGTTTGTTACAAGTACACCTGTACACACGAATAAAAATCAGCTCTCTATATGCTTCCGCTCTCCATATGCTTATCAAATATTGTTCTTCAACTGTGCCCATGATTATGTTATAATACACTTTTCATTAATTCAAAACGGATTGTCATTGAAATCAAGGGTCATCAAGAATTTCACAGTGAAGGGGCGGGGGGGGGGGGGTCAGTTTGATGCCAATACTTGCATGAACATAGTAAGCATTAAGGTAACATTTTTGTACAATATGAATGCAAGCCAGTGAAGGTTTTAATTAAATAAGTGTTGTAAAGTTAAACTAAGCCATTCGGTTGATGACGTCAAAGCTGAGGTTTTATGTTGTAATTGATTATTTATTGTCATATTTATTTATTTACCTTAAGCGACTCGATGCAGAAAAACATATATATTTCAGGACAGTGAACAAGTAAACAAGAAGCAATGCAGCTCTAGCCAATCTTCCAAGAAGCGAAAGTGAGTTCTAATCGTATAGTTGCTATATGTATGCGGTCACATTTAAAATACTACTTATGTTATTGATATTTAACGTTGGATATATTATATTTTCGATCTATTGTTTAATATTCACCGCACTGCCGAATGAAGTGTGTTGTTAATATTTAAAAGAAATCCCTGAACACATGGTAAATATATACTTGCTATCTATTTGACCAAGGGGTTAGAGAGGATAACTTGCTTGCCGGGAAATGTTGAAGGACGGACGGACGACTACGAAGATCATTCACACAATAATTATTAGCTTACGCTGAACACACTGTGCTCAGGTGACATGAAAGTGATAAAACAATTTGGTAAAAGATATGTTTTTTGCAGGTCTATTTCTGAAGAGCTCCAAGATACACAACTTAACTATTTCAAAGAACAAACTGAAAAGGTGAAACTGCAAAAGCAACTCATACTAGAAGAGATTGCAACATCAAAAGCAAAGCGACGCTTTTTTGATAGGGTTACCAAAGACTTGGAACAAACAGAAGCCAGTAGCTTCCTGCAAATACTCAGTGATGAGTGAGGTAAGTGGTTTAACCCTTAATAATGTCTCATATTTCCAACATTTAATAGTATTGTTGCACAATGTATTCTCTGGTGTGAAAGCCAGTCTCTCGTCCGATGAACTGTTGTCCAACATTTCCATCCAGCCCAACTCCATCTCCTTCTACCTCAGGTTCCCCAAGAATAATCGCGATGTTGTGCAGAACAGCGCATGCCATGATAATCTTTGATGCCTTTTCAGGGACTAGTCGTACCTGAGAATACAAACATACATCAACATTGCGTTTACAATGCCATGTGGTTCGAGCACCCAAAATATCAATGTGTAAGCAGTTTCTTAAAAAACAACTAATAAAAACTGTTTTGGGTGTCACTAGGTTCACACAGTCGGTTTGGAGCTCACTGTATTTTAAAACACAACGCATATAGTAAGTAACGATAAGGAGCTGTCAAAGTGACGAATAAGGGACTCCAACCTCTGTTATATTGAAATATATACTTCAGTCTCAAGTGCATATTTTCTGTATTTCAGAATGATTAGCCACATAAGATATCATCGTTGTCGCCGTGGTCGCTGTCGTAGCTGTCGTCGATGTCTTCATCATTCTCAACACCGCCATCATCATCATCATCATCATCATCATCAGATTAATTGTTATACTTATACATCATCTTGGTTATGACATTACTGCTAATAAACCTTAATATAGAGGTATATTATTATAAACGATTTCAGTTATTTGTCTTTTGTTCACCCAATTATAAAAAAATGGAAACAACAAACCTCGCCATGTAGTAAGCTGAAGCGCCTTTTCAATCTCCCGAATGTGGATTCCACAATGACACGAGTTCAACAGTGTGCTCTGTTATAGGCAGCTTTTCTATCTATGTCCGCTGTCCTGAATTGCATCAAAAGATATCTGGCACATGCATACCTGCAAAATTATTCAGAGGTGTAAAATACGTATTTTACAAACTCTGCAAAACAGAGTATTTTCCCTGATGAGCATTTACTCAACCGGACATATTATATGATCCAGGGGCGAAGAAAGGCCTTAAGGAACTTGGAGGTCCGATGTTCTCCACACACACACACACACAAATAAAACATTCTAAATAAGAATCAAAATGGTGCAATTTCGGAGCATTCCATGGGAAAAGGGCACAATTACATCCATGTTATATCCACACTTTTATATATGCAATGAATACAGGCATTGCAGTGCGTCTACAAACGTTGATCCAATGAAGGTGTGCTTCCATATAAAACTTTACTTTGTTTGCCTATAAAAGGGTTTCGGTGGTACAATGTAAAAATTTAACCTTTGTCTTGTATATGCACTTCCTAAATGCAAACGAGTAAGTATGTTCTTTGAAACGACGTAAATTGAATACACACCCACTATCTCCGAGAAGGATACCATCTTCAAGGCCGCGATGCTGTGTCTCCAGGTGTACCGCCAAGGCAGATGACTTAAATACAAAGCTGTCATGAGCAGACCATGGGCAGATGGCATTGATGGACATAAACTTCCCTGAAATAAATCAGGTTTCATTTGAATACACATTTGTATCAGTTCTGTAAGTTCTCATCAAACCTGATGTATGCATCATTATAAAGAACTTATATCGATTACAAAATTTTGTTAGGTCGTTTCAACCCTAGACGTTGCAAACCCGATACACCAGCCCTGGTGTGATAAATAATTTAAATCCTCTGTCATTTTAACACTATTAACGTGAACCATTCAGCCCCATTACAAATGAGTCATTCAACCTATTCCTTCTTGACACGTTCGAAAATAATATCAGGTCAGGAAATGAAACAATAAAAGGGCAATTAAGAATGTCGACCAGGTGTGTTTAATCATTGAATTGTGGAACCAACATCCATCACATCGGAAAAAGTGTTGATAGATAATATTGAAACAACTATGGCAAGAGATTGCTTCATATATTGGCAAACCAACATATATTCCCGTCGGCACCAATCATAACAGTTCCGTGTTTGTAACAAGTACACCTGTACACACGAATAAAAATCAGCTCTCTATATGCTTTCGCTCTCCATATGCTTATCAAATATTGTTCTCCAACTGTGCCCATGATTATGTTATAATACACTTTCATTAATTCAAAACGGATTGTCATTGAAGTCAAGGGTCATCAAGAATTTCACAGTGAAGTGGCGGGGGGGTCACTTTGATGCCAGTACTTGCATGAACATAGTAAGCATTAAGGTAACATTTGTGTACAATATGAATGCAAGCCAGTGAAGGTTTTAATTAAATAAGTGTTGTAAAGTTAAACTAAGCCATTCGGTTGATGACGTCGAAAGCTGAGGTTTTATGTTGTAATTGATTATTTATTGTCATATTTATTTATTTACCTTAAGCGACTCGATGCAGAAAAACATATATATTTCAGGACAGTGAACAAGTAAACAAGAAGCAATGCAGCTCTAGCCAATCTTCCAAGAAGCGAAAGTGAGTTCTAATCGTATAGTTGCTATATGTATGCGGTCACATTTAAAATACTACTTATGTTATTGATATTTTACGTTGGATATATTATATTTTCGATCTATTGTTTAATATTCACCGCACTGCCGAATGAAGTGTGTTGTTAATATTTAAAAGAAATCCCTGAACACATGGTAAATATATACTTGCTATCTATTTGACCAAGGGGTTAGAGAGGATAACTTGCTTGCCGGGAAATGTTGACGGACGGACGGACGACTACGAAGATCATTCACACAATAATTATTAGCTTACGCTGAACACACTGTGCTCAGGTGACATGAAAGTGATAAAACAATTTGGTATAAAGATATGTTTTTTGCAGGTCTATTTCTGAAGAGCTCCAAGATACACAACTTAACTATTTCAAAGAACAAACTGAAAAGGTGAAACTGCAAAAGCAACTCATACTAGAAGAGATTGCAACATCAAAAGCAAAGCGACGCTTTTTTGATAGGGTTACCAAAGACTTTGAACAAAAAGAAGCCAGTAGCTTCCTGCAAATCCTCAGTGATGAGTGAGGTAAGTGTTTTACCTCTTAATAATGTCTCATATTTCCAACATTTAAAAGTATTGATTCACAATGTATTCTCTGGTGTGAAAGCCAGTCTCTCGTCCGATGAACTGTTGTCCAACATTTCCATCCAGCCCAACTCCATCTCCTTCTACCTCAGGTTCCCCAAGAATAATCGCGATGTTGTGCAGAACAGCGCATGCCATGATAATCTTTGATTCCTTTTCAGGGACTAGTCGTACCTGAGAATACAAACATACATCAACATTGCGTTTACAATTCCATGTGGTGCGAGCACTCAAAATATAAATGAGTAAGCAGTTTCTTAAAAAAACAACTAATAAAAACTGTTTTGGGTGTCACTAGGTTCACACAGTCGGTTTGGAGCTCACTGTATTTTAAAACACAACGCATATAGTAAGTAACAATAAGGAGCTGTCAAAGTGACGAATAAGGTACTCCAACCTCTGTTATATTGAAATATATACTTCAGTCTCAAGTGCATATTTTCTGTATTTCAGAATGATTAGCCACATAAGATATCATCGTTGTCGCCGTGGTCGCTGTCGTAGCTGTCGTCGATGACTTCATCATTCTCAACACCACCACCATCATCATCATCATCATCATCATCATCATCATCATCATCAGATTAATTGTTATACTTATACATCATCTTGGTTATGACATTACTGCTAATAAACCTTAATATAGAGGTATATTATTATAAACGATTTCAGTTATTTGTCTTTTGTTCACCCAATTATAAAAAAATGGAAACAACAAACCTCGCCATGTAGTAAGCTGAAGCGCCTTTTCCATCTCCCGAATGTGGATTCCACAATGACACGAGTTCAACAGTGTGCTCTGTTATAGGCAGCTTTTCTGTCTGTGTCCGCTGTCCTGAATTGCATCAAAAGATATCTGGCACATGCATACCTGCAAAATTATTCAGAGGTGTAAAATACGTCTTTTACAAACTCTGCAAAACATAGTATTTTCCCTGATGAGCATTTACTCAACCGGACATATTATATGATCCAGGGGCGAAGAAAGGCCTTAAGAAACTTGGAGGTCCGATGTTCTCCACACACACACACACACACACACAAATAAAACATTTCTTTCTAAATAAGAATCAAAATGGTGCAATTTCGGAGCATTCCATGAGAAAAGGGCACAATTACATCCATGTTATATCCACACTTTTATATATGCAATGAATACAGGCATTGCAGTGCGTCTACAAACGTTGATCCAATGAAGGTGTGCTTCCATATAAAACTTTACTTTGTTTGCCTATAAAAGGGTTTCGGTGGTACAATGTAAAAATTTAACCTTTGTCTTGTATATGCACTTCCTAAATGCAAACGAGTAAGTATGTTCTTTGAAACGACGTATATTGAATACACACCCACTATCTCCGAGAAGGATACCATCTTCAAGGCCGCGATGCTGTGTCTCCAGGTGTACCCCCAAGGCAGATGACTTTAATACAAAGCTGTCATGAAATGAAACAATAGGTTCTAATCCAGTTGGCAATTGATTCCCGATTAAGCACCAAAAATGCATCCATAGAAGTTACCAGTAAACTATTATACACCGTTACCCATGTCGCCGTTTTGTCTTAATAACCATGGTAACCTTGACCTTCGTTAAAGAAACAAAATTATATTTCCGGATAACAAAATGCATTGGTGAGTGCTTTTCCACACATTTATCGGGTGTAAAAAGTTCTAACTGATGAAATTCAACTTTGGAACATGTGTTAAATTGGACATACCAGCATTGGTAAGCATTACTGCATAATTAATCTTTACATTTTGAGTACAGGAAATCACGAGTTTATCTGATAAATCAAGTGTCATATTTTGAATAAAACTTAAAAGATATCAGTTTTACAAAAGTAACAACTATTGTGATATTTTTTTAAAAACTAACAGTACCTGTTTCATCACAAACTGCCATCACATTGATCGATGGAAACCCCTTACGGTTGATAAATCCCCTCTCCTGCTCTTTACTGGGTTTCATCACTCTTACATGGGTTCCATCAATGAGTCCGATGACATAAGAAAATCCAGCGACATCCCTTAACGCCGCTTTCGTCCTATCCTGCTCAGCTTGGTCAGGCCATAGAATAAACATTTCTGACTTGCTGGCGATGAGGTCAGCCACGCAAGGTATGACACGGCACACAGTTGCCTTGTCCCGTCCAAAAGTAACGCCTACAACTTGCATAAATGCACCGGAGGTAAGGTATCGCAGTTTTATACACACTTGCTTCTCAACAGACATACTGCAATTCCTGGAGGTTGTTCTGCAAATGTCTTCGCCCAATAATTCACATAAAAATCTAATCCCATCCATGCCAAAGCGGTACCTTTCTGAGTTCATCTGTGAAACTGAGATGTAAATTGTGCGCCCTGGAATCTTTTTCTTTTCGTACTCTGTTTAATGCAGCAACAACGGCAGCCATTTTTTTATTCGCTATGTGTGTTTAGCGAAGCCCTTATGCACCGCTATATTTTTTCGTTAAACATGCCATAATATAGCGATATCGTTATCGCTATATGTACCAACAACCCTTAAATAATTTAGCGAGTGTCTTAGCGAAATATTTAGCGAAACGCGTCAAAATAGCGATAATCGTCATCGCTATATGTTTCGCGATTGTATCAACAACTGGGCCAATATTGTTCATAATATTGTTGCAATTGTATTTGTTTGTGTGAACACACTTAACTGTTATGAGTAAATAGAACGGGGGTAAAAAGCCTATACATTATGAGGGAATAATCTGGAATTCACTCTTGCGAATGACATTTTGAAAACAAACAATAAAGCTCAATGTTAGTTTTTCAAATCTCCCCTTTTAGCTGCTCGCCAAGGATGATTACTGCGTAAGAAGTTTAGAAACATATAGGATATTTATAGTATTGTGTAACCTTGATCTATTCGGGGAAGTTGGTATTTAAAATTGAAAAAATTCAAAAAACAATTATCAGGGCCGTTATAATTTAAGATTTTATTATCAATTAAAGTGTAGATTTTATTTTAAAAAAACGTACTTCACATTTTATCGTGCAAAGTGGAAAATATCGAAAGCATCGTTCTGCAATTTATGAACTGGTCCCTAAGTTGGAGCAATTTCTTGGACAATATCAAATATAGCCGGCGCCCTTGTGGGCGCCGACTAATAAACTAAATTATAAAGGTCACTGTTTTTATTCCACAGAATGATATAAATAAACCTCGTGTATCCAGTGTTGCGTTTGCATATTTCTTGAGAGTATGATATGAGCATTAAAAAAACTGATTTTAAGAAAATGTTTGAAACAACTGATCTGCCTGAATCACTTTAAAATCATTTTCAACTGAATTAACTATGATTTGTTTTAGAAATATACAAAAATGAACGGTTTGCATGTTTTACACAGACCCAATCAAAACATTTAGGTGTCCTTATACATTTCAATTTCTTGATTTTTTTAAATATAACTGTAAATGCAAGAGCATGTGCTGACTGAAATGTACAGTATTAGGGCACATTCAGTCAGGTATTTGTTTTATTCATTACAGAAACTATGGTATAAGAAAACAGATTTCAAAATAGGCTTTGGCCTATCCTAACCAGGGCTCATTTCTATGCAAATTGCTTTTTGTGACCAGATATTTGTTCGCAATGATTGTTTTGTCAGTATTGGGCCAAAAAAATTACATTAAAGGAACATTTCAGACTACACATTCTAGCACACCGGATAGGCATTTCCGGTGATTTCAGCCGTGCTGGAAAACTCCATCTGGCATCCCCCATGCCAGATGAGTCACGCGCTGTGACGTAATACTTTCAATTTAGTTTAGTAAACACTTAATGTAACCATAGTTATGAGATTTTAACAGATATGTTCCATTAACATTAAATTTACAAAAATATTCCTAAAAAACAAAACAATATAACCCTTAAAAGACGTGATAGCGAAGGAACTTATTGACGTATGCAGGGAATACAAATTACTGCGCGTCATGACGTCAGTAAATATCATCGCACTCGCTTTTTGGTGAAATGTACAAAAACGAGCTTTCTAATGTATTTTCTTCACAAAAAATGTAATTTAAGGTATGATCGAAAAAAATATCTATCATATGCGTCCGTTCCGGATAGAAAAAAAATCCGACCCTCGGGCACGCTGCGTAGCCGGTAGCTCGGCAAGCCTCGTTACCTGGCAACGCAGGTGCCCTCGGGTCGGAGTTTTCTATCTGGAACGGGAAAAAATGACAGATTTTTTTAATAAAACATATTCCTATGGGGATAAACTTTTTTTTACATTATCGATGTCTTCAGGTCAAATTTAAGTCATGAGTATCATGACTTGAATCAGATAATAGCATTTGAGCAAATGAACTCTATAAATAGAGAAAGTGCTTTTATCATCATTACAAAAAAGAAAAGTAAAATGATTTGCATTTGTTGAGTTAAATTTATGTTTCATTAAGAAAATAGATTTCACCTTAGTTTAAAAATATATTACAAAACATGTTAATCGGAGACCGTCATCTTATTTGAATTTGTTGACACCAATGCTAAACCGGTTTAAATGCAGTATAGAACTCCAATCATCGGTTACTGCCCTTAAACAAAGCACTATGAAACTGCGTAGGATTATTATAATCGATTATATTGCAGCTTTCAAATAAGCTACTCACGACAAAAAGTCTGGTTTGAGATGAAAATATATAAGTGCGGTCGCACAAAACAAATCATTAGAATAAAAGGTGCGGTAAATCCGGGTATTGTTACATCAATTTGGTATGGACTGAGGGTTAATAAAAAACATGTACAAAGAGCTTTTTTTAGTGATAAAAGTTGTATTTCGTTGAGTGATTATTTTGGTCGTTTAAACCGTAAACACGTGTGTTATGTTTGTTTCATAATGTTAATTTTAACTGACTTAAGATAATTATTTTCAGGTTTAAGTTTCTAGCCGAAATGTATGAACCAGTGTTACGTTGATTAATCTTTTCTTGAAATCTGTCAATTATGTAGAGCTATTTTTTATGTCCTTTAGACGTTTAATATGGGCGGGTTTTATTATGTTATATAATGAATCACTTCCAACGAAGCATTTTTTATTATTGTTTGTATGCATGGAATCATATGCCGCTGATAATTGTATCCTTGAAATATGAAACATTAAAAACTACTATCGCTGTTGTTTACGCATTAGATAAACATGTTTTAGCAGGGTGGTTTTTATTTAGTTTATATTTCTGGAATTCGGCCGTGCTGGAAACTTCGGTCTGGTATAGCCGATGTAAGATGAGTCACGCGTAACAACGCACTTTTCTTATTTACATAAAGGTTTAGTTTATAAAAACTTTTTCATCTCTTCCATTAACTCTCGAATAATCGTGTACAAAACATCTATCTAAAATAATTTATCTATGAACCGTCTTGTAACTATTGAGCAACCGTGCAAGAGACGTCATTATTTTTTAAGTATACAGCATTGCGCGAGCGTACTTTTGCAATGATGACGTGATTGAATGTCGGTGTAACGCGCTCTACATGCCGATAATTACCGCGTTAAGGAGGTCGGCGTCAATGCTATTAAAGCAGTACTCTCACAGTTTTCCCTTTTTGACAATTTTTTTGTCTTGGAACGAGCAAATTAATGCAAAAGTGCATGGAAACCAGTGATTTAAGACTGCTGACAAAAAAATAATGTTCATATATAAGTTCAAAAATTGATGATTTATGCATTCTTCTTAAACCGTTAGTAACGCTTTCAGCCATAAGATAATAGTTTTAGAACGTTAATATGAAAATCTGCAATCTGGTCTTTTATCAGCCGTCTTATATCACTGGTTTGCAGATATGTGCGCATACATTGGCTCATTTCGAGACAAAAAATTAAAAAAAGTTGTCAAATGGTAAATGTTAGGGAGTGCAGCTTTAACATCCATATTACAGACACTCAAATATCTTTACCGTAACCTTTCTTTCAAATATTACAAATACATGTTCAAACGCCAAGTACTGCAGTAGTAACTTCGCAACATAACTTGTAGTCTTTAAAATTAACATGCTTTTTAGTTTAACCTCGTTTCAGTTTTCTTGAAAATCATTCGGTTTTGACGACTGAACTTTGAACAGCGCCTGGTCTAAGAAATCAAAAAGATTTATATGTGCAATATCTTCGCTTGCAGATAAGCCAGTTTGGAACTCAAGCCTTTGCTTTGTTTACAAACGATTTCAAGCGAAAGTAATCTCACTTTCCTAGAAAACTAATGTTGATAAACTGACATGGCTTATCAGTCGACCTTGCTCTGATTCTTGGAAATCCTAACGCACCACGATCATTTGCTGTCCGGTCGACCAATAGAATTGCGGTATTACCTCGCGAACAAAGAAGCGCAGTTTCTCTAGCGAGTTTACAATCATTAACAGTTTTACACGCGAAATGTAAAGATGGTTGTTGTTCAACTAAGTTTAATTTTGTGTGGAGTCCTGATACCAGCTTGCTACGCAAAGTAAGATCATGTTTTATCAATCTTTATCTTTTCCACTGCAGTTAAAACTGTAAATTGCTATCTTTGTGTACGGAAAAAATGTAGTTCATAAAAATGCGTTTTTAAAGGGAACGATAAAGGTCTCAAATAAAAATACTTCGTAAGGAATCAAGTCCATTTAATTTAGCATCTCCTGTTCATATCTTTTTTCTGTAAGATTGAGCAAAAATTATTTAGGAGCTTTAATATAAATTTATTTCTACTTTAGATTCATTGTTAAAAATGGCATTAAGTTGTATTACTTATTATTTATTGCTTGTATTATGTAGCACGAACTGATAACTGGAACATATTTAATTATTTTACATATGAAGTTTAAAATATGCAATACACATGTATATGAAAAGACTTGAGAGAATCATACACGTTGTATAAAATGAAAAAAAATACAGCATTTTTAAAAAACATGTGAAGCCCAGTGGTTATATAACCAAACATTTAATCTGTAATGTTTGAATGACAATTTTTTTTTTTCAAACTCAAATATATATTATTAAAAGTACATTGGCCATGTTCAGCAAACTCGGCCAATAATACGATACTACATCATAATAATATAACTAATCAGCCCTTCTGCGAATAATACTGTAGTTGTAATCATTTTCACAAGATTGTTTTAAATTGTATGAAGTATAAGTCTGCTGCAAGTAGATCGCGTCGTTATTTTAATTAGCAGTTCATCTTTATGACTTAACTTTTGGGAATCTTAATCATGTTTGCAATAATTTACTTCACTGACAATCAATTTAAACTTTGATCAATAAATACAACTCTAAAACAATACAGTTCATTAATGATATAACTACTTCAACTGATGTACCGGCGTACATCCGATGTGGTTTCCGATAAAAATGGCCAAAGAGCTCCGAATGCTATCTCGCACGACGTCACATACATGCCAATATGTATAATGTCAAACTAACCGATACTTACACTGAGATGCAGTCAAATATCACGTGACCACGTTTGAACGCCCAAGGTGAGATTGGAACATCAAAACGCAAATATTTGATAAAAAGGGTCATCTGATTAAAACCGACCTTTTCCAACGTGCAAAGCTCATGTCCATCTGTGAAGTCAATTTATAAGCTATTAAAGGTAAATTTAATTGATAAAAGTAGAAGCATGAACCTTTGAAGATTGCAAACCATTCGCAACTACTCGCCATTTTTATCGAAAACAACTTCGGATGTATTTGGACGGTTTACATACTCATAGAGTGGTACGTTTAAGTCCGCTGCAAGTAGATCGCGTAGTAATTTTATCTAGCAGTTAAACTTATTGACTTAACTCTTGGGAATCAATGATGTTTGCAATAATTTACTTCCCTGGCAATCAGTTTAAACTTAGATCAATGAATACAACTCTAAAACACTAAATTTAATTAATGATATGATTTAAAAATTTACGAACTACTTCAACTGATGTATTGGCATACATCCGAGGTTGTTTTCGATAAAAGCCGAGGAGTTCCGAATGGAATGCAAACGCCCTAACTTTTATTTATTATTACATAATATCAAGAATTAATTAGAACGAAATAATAGTTAATCAACATGAATCTGTTTATGATAAATAATAAGGCGAACTAATATTTTAACAAGCCTATTTTTCCTCAATACCTTATACCTTTTGGTGATTGATCGGGTATTTTTTTCGGGAGCCATTGTTGTGCTTTAAGAAAATTAGAACTTTCCGCCAATAAGTGATTTGCATCTTCGTTATTTGACGCGTATGAACCAGTACGCTGAATAAAGCACCTTGTGAGGTATTATATTCAACAAAATGGCGATAGGGATCGAAATAAATGCTGCTATCAACAATTAATGTACACGAACAACTGTATAAACTATTGCGTCTCTACAGTATTTTAGTTTAACGCTGTAGAATAGATATATTCATGAACAAAATTTCATTGTGTGACAGCAGAATGAACTTTGGAGAGAACGTTACTTGATGTTGTACATGTCTTTCTGCCTGCTGGAATGCTTTCTTTAGTTTCACTATTATCTAAGCCAATATTTCGGAAGAGAAACCCCGTCAAATAGCTTTCAATGTAAATGATTTTATAACCCAATAACACAGGATTTTAAATGCATGTCAGTAATTGATTAATTTCTTCTTTTCTGGTTAGCTGACACAAACAATTAAATATTGTTGCCCTTACCGTTGACGTCTAATGCCTTTTAAGTCAGACACAGTTCCCTAATAATACAGTGAAAATACAGGAAAAAGCCATGCGTATGCAGTGGGTCGAACATAAATTATCTTTGCATAATTTTAAGTGAGTGGCATGTTCAGTGCGGAACAAAATGGCTCCTCTCGGTGTTTTACCCTATATTTTAGAGGCCGTAACGAAAATGTTATGGAATTCATAAGCTGCCAGACTTTTTGTTTACCAAATGAAAATAGAAAGTTGCCTGAATTCAAAATTAATTAAAAACATGCGGTCTTTCGACGTGTTAGATCTTTCCATAAATTAATTGTTTACAACTTCCGTTATATCATTGTTAAGTTAAACAAACAGTGTGATCGGCTTCGTAGCCGATTCCAAATCTGTTCTTGAATATTCTCCTAAAATAAACATTATGAATGTCAGACATCATATCAAATTAAATCCGAAATCAAAAAGAAAACGTCGGGCTAAGCCTTTTTTAAATACGATTCCCGTTAAAAAAAAGTAAAAATAAATCCGTTTCGTTGGGCCAACTTCATCGTGGTCTTTCTTATTTTTTAGTCACGTGATTTGTTTGCTCTCTTATAGTGAGTGACATGTTTATGGATATACGGGTATGTGGTGTAACCTAATGAATACATAAGACTAAGCACAGGTTGGATTCCCGGGTACTCCGGTTGCCCCCACACCACAAGACCACACTCTCGCGCAACATCGTGCCAACGAGAGTGACTTAGTATAAGCTATCATAGCTTTCTTCACAATCGTTGTAAAATATATAGCGTTTAAATTAAGCACAACTACACAAACTTTCAGGGATCTCTGGTTTGTGGAGTGGAACTCAATGTTAACACCTCAATAGGTGAATATACATACAAGTGCATGGGTTACTGGTATGTGGTATAGATATGTTTAAACTGCACTTAGTAAAACTATAATTACTTCCATGGATTACTGATATGTTGTTTAGAATATAACGTGTACACTACACGAAGCAAAACTAGTTACACTTCCAAGAACTACTGGATTGTGGTGTGAAACCCAAAGTTTACACTTCACTAAGCAAAACTTCATACACTGTTATATGGTAAAGATCCCAATGTTTAAACTACATAAGTAAGATTCATCAGTGGATCACTGGTATGTTGTATTATAGAATCAACCGTTGGGAGTAAAATTCCGCTACACTTCTTGAAACTACTAACACTTTCGTCGACTACTGGTATGTGGTAGAACCGAATATTTACACTGTATTAAATAAAACTATGCACACCCTTCAAGTCGCATGTGGTAGAATCCAATGTTAACACTACACCAAGTTAAACTACACACACTTTTCGAAGATAAATGGTATGTGGTAGTTCCCGATGTTTACACTAAATTATGTCAAACTTCACACTTTAAGGTTTAACTGGAGAAGAAAACAACAATAGTTAAACCGCACTGAGTAAAACTACTAACACTTTACTGGATTTCTTGTGTGTGGTTCAAATCAACGTTTACAGTTAATACTTACTAAAACTATGCACACTTTACAGGGATTACTGGTATGCGGTGACACCCAATGTGTTCCGCCTCAATCACGAGGAAACGGTCGTAGTGGGAGTCCTTGGAAACACGGAAAATAAAAATGTTCAGGTTGGAGGCTTTTTTACCTACGTTTTAAAGAATATATCAGGCAAACATATTCCATCTTCCTTATATTGCTTTGGTGGTTAGCAACGTAACAAGTGTCATCGTTTGCAAACAATCAGGGATATGCTCTGAAAAAGATTGTCATTTGATGAGATGATGACAAAAAACAATATTTCATACAACATGCTTGATTAATGCGAATACCATTTACCAAGATTGAAGTAGGTGTTTAGCGCTTCTGGGATACTTCGTATAGTTCCAATAACATGTTTCATTAATCAATATCTAGCGTGGTATTCAATGTCACTTTGATGTCAAATTTTGTTCACTCTTATATAAACCATTAAAATTTGTATATGATTTATCTTTGACGACTATATGTAGGATCTTAATCATAAGGACACTTTCGTCATGGTAAATTAATTAATACGGTTTATTGAATATCTTAAGTCAAAGACAAACTTATTTAGTTTCATCGTTTTCGGAAAAGAACGATGCTTTATAACCGGTTCGCCAGATTGCTCCTAATTTCAACTGAGACAAATACTGAAAACCAGCCAAACATGGCTCGGAACGTCCTTACCTGTATGGTCTTATTTTGAACGATATTTTGTAACATGAGCTTATTGTCCATTTCAGATCAAGTTACTTCTAGGTGACGTTATAATTGCTCAGGGGCAAGCTTATGTTAAGGGTCAAGGTAATAAATGCTCATGATTTTGTGAGCTGTTTGTATTGAGCCAATTGCTAAGAACTAAGTCAAATTTACCAACGTTGTTAAAAGTATTGCTTTTAATTTTAAAGGGTGAATTATTTTGTCCATTTGTCTTTTTCATCTTTGCCCATAGTACTTTAAAATATGAACATTTGAGTTCAAGCAAATTCAAAGATGCTTTTCGTGTAATGTATTCGTCTCTAATATTAAACCTCAAGACATTGTTCCACAGATAACAGCGATACGATTACCATGAAGGTGACGGCAGAAAACGTCATTCAGTATCAAGAATTAGCCGGACCAAAGAAGAAGGACCAGAAACCAACCCATGTTACAATGGTGGCCGATTTCCCGGATGGCAGCCAGTCTTCAAGAGAAATTGTCATAGGTTACAAGTCTGGCTACCTGATCGTACAGACGGACAAACCACTGTATACGCCTAGGGAAGATGGTATGTCATTATCGATGCAGACAAACAGATTTGCTATAAGTTGCCTGTTTTACAGCATACCACATTAAAGCAAATTCCAAAACGCTTCTTTGCTCACATTCGTGTTAAATTGCCTTCAAACAAAATAACTTACTTAAATTTATTATTATAATTACAGTGAATGTTCGTGTGCTTGCAATGGATGAATCGTTAAAGCCAATTCTAGATCAAAATGTCTACATAGATATTCGAGTAAGTATCATTTGAAATAGATCAGTATCATCTCAGTAAAATTTAAAAAAAAAAACATACATAGATGTTCAAGTAAGTTTCATCTCAAGACGATCAAAATGCTTCGATATAGATGTTTGAGTAAGAATCAACTGAAGTGTTAATACACGCATATAAGTAGCAGAATTAATACGGTGCCAAAAAAATGTTTTATATGTTTATAAATATGACATAATGAGAAGGTCTGATACATTTTCTAATCAACTTAAAATGGTCATGAGATAAATAAATAATTTTATATAATAATCACATATCTGCACTTGCATTGGCGAGCTTGCAGTTACGCACGAACGCTTTCGCGAAAACTTTTTAACGACTCTGCACATTTTGTATCACAAACAATAATCGCACAATTTATTTCTTGGCTCTACTATTTAATTTGTTTTTGTGTATTCACAGAACCAAACTATTTCTTGGAATAGTTTTGAAAACAGATGTTTAAAAAGATAACCCAATTTACTTGGAAAGAAATCTGATATTTTTTTTTTCTACAAGATAAACATGTGCCTAGATACATAGAGTTATCACGTTGTTTGTGCATGCTTCATTGTCAGAAAATGAGTTCATGTCTAGAATTAAAGTGCAAATAAACATCGTCGGAAAACCATGATCTATATGTTTCATAATTGATTATTATATACAGAGAAGGTAAAATGCCATGTTGATAGTTCACCTCTTTTCAAGACACCATCGTCTGATGTCGCCGGTGGTGCAGAGGTGATGACCGTGGACCGGAAGACCTTTACTGGCAGCAAGACCGGCTTTTACCGACACAAGTTCTCACTCCCCCCGTACCCACAAATCGGTGAATGGACCATTAGAGCGTATTTGCCAGGAAAGGTATTTACTCCTTAAGACATTTAAAATCACACATGCACATTACATATTTTAAGCAATCGTAAATCTTGTCCAAGACACTGTGAAAAAGTTAAAAGATTGGTTTCGCTTTCTCAAACAACGTGACCTATATAGAATTCAAGCTTATATAATACATGATCTAAATACATGCTTATATCATCTTAGCAAGCTCTTGATGGAGAAGTTGCCAAAAGAAACTGTCTAGAACAATCCTTAGAAACCAGCTTATTTCATAAAACACAACATTTTAATTTTAATATCCTTCCTCAGTTAACAAATTCTTCACAATTAAACCATTAATAGAACAAATTTGCTGATATATTGATTATTCTTGATTTTTTTTTTCAGTACGATACAGAAACAATTGTTCCATTCGAAGTGAAAGAATTCGGTAAGGAATACTTGTTGTCCGTTTCACTTAATGATGTTCGTGTTCTTACTATTACAAATTAGACAACTTCTTATGTATAAGCTATTAAAATGAAAATATATTGTGTATTTTTCCATATACTTCTATTTAACCATTCCGCTACGTTTTAATTTTTCATGATACGAATAGTATGTATAGTATTATATCAGGAAGAAGATTCGAGCCGTAGTACTCACTTATAAAGTAGAGCAAGTGCGCTTAATTTCGAGGATAGAATAAGTGCATTTTAATTAAAAAAAATCTAAACACCTTGAAATGCACGGAATTTACATTAATTACACATTTTTATCGGTATCTTTTGTGTTGCTAAGAATAGCGTCGCCAAGTTCTCAAAGTCAAAAAGCTGTTTAGACATTGACGAAGAGAAGACATACAATTCATCAACCGATCCGCTATAAACTTCTTCGTTTTCAGTACCTAATGACAACAGCAGATCATGAAAGTAAAAACACGTCCGAATACGCACTTTACAGCAGGTCATCAAAGTCAAAGAGGTGTCTTATAATTGACAAATTGAAGTTATACAATTCAAATGCCTACGGTCATGAAACTGTTTCAAGTTTCAAGACCTAAATACAGTATTAAGCAAAAAGATACAGATTTAGAGCGTTAAGTAATGCGCTTTCCATTCACAACACATGTGTTAAGAAAATAAATTAATATCTGAAGAAAACAGATTTTTCTTGTCAAATTTGAACGCATCTGCTGCAATTTATTCGTGAATATTATGGTACTCGATTCTCATTCGTGATATAAAGATGATTCGTAATGAGCAAGAGTGTACGGTAGCAAAGGGGTGACACGTGTAAATACAATTATCTCGTGATCACGACTTAGAAATAACTAAGTCATGGGATCAAGATAGATTGTCGTGGGGTCGATTCTCCTTCGTGCATATGGTAATCTAGATGAACCGAAACACTCATAAATGTACGGTGGCATAGCGGTGATACGTTTGTTGTTGTTTTTATCTCTTGGCAACGACTAACTTACTCATTCCAATGACTTACTATGTTGAAACCACGACTTAGGGGTAAGTCACGACATACTTAAAACGTGGGAACGAATTGGCAAGTCGTGGCCACCAGATAAAAAAAGATCCCACATGTCACCTCTTGACATGTGTGTTACTGCGTGTGTTTTTAATTATCAAAGTTTTCAAAAAATAGTGTAGATAGTCTTCTTTGTCAGTGCGGGGAAATTGAAGACACTTTCCACAACCTATACCGATGTCCACTTTATAGTGACATAAGACTTACACATTTGATTAATTATCTTTATTAAGACCACTGTCTCTCCAAAACCTTCTGTCTGTCTGGTTCGACGGTATTGACCAGCCGAATTTTACTTTCTTTAAACATGCCCATGCCTATATCTGTCAGTCCAACAGATTATGAGCATGTTCTACTAAATACGAACAGAACTCCGGTATCTACCTCAATTCTGTTTGTCAAACCTACCATCTGTATGCATCTTGTTTGTCTATTTTGTATTGTCTAACCGCTTGTATTCCATGTACACTCGAAGAAAACAGACGGGGTATTTCGATATCATTGGTGTCGTTGAGAACATTGTTAACCGTAAACCTAAATCCTTAAACCTCGTTCATAATTCAAACACCGTTCAAAATATTCAAGTATTATTCAATCTCAGTCTCAGCTCAATTTACACACACATATATATATACCATTGTTTTATAACCGTATTTTTGTATAGAATTGTATATTTTACAATATTTCTGAGACAGGTAATTCTAGAGCAAGATCTGTACTTGATAAATTGATGTAGAACTGTTGTTTTTTTTGGAATATTGGCCTAATTTTAATCAACAAAGTTGTATATAATATTTTGCAGTTTTGCCAACGTTTGGAGTGAAAATAACGAGTAGCGACGAATACATTCTGGAGGACATGGAAGAGGTTAAAGTGAAGATTGACGCTACGTAAGTACACATGTACCATGGTAGAGTTTCACCTTAACATTTATTCCAATATTGAAACGGCAACAGATATGAGCAATTAGTAGCGTGGATATAAATTACATCTCTGTTCATTTATAATCACGCGAGGTATGGAACGCTGGCCTTACAACAGTATACAAAGCAGTGATCTCACACTAGTTTCTTACTTTGAAGTTATACAACCTGCTTTTCGCTCTCGTTTATATTTTCAATGACTCAGTAACTCGTGTAGTGTGAACAGAACCACCATCTTTATTGTGATCAACTTTTTTAACTAGTACTTACCTAAATAGGTATTAGACGATATAGGTATTATACCTTTTCTATGTACATTTCAAAACACAAACTGTCGATAAATGGCGATGTCGAATGAATAGTCATATAACGATGCTTGTGTTAGAAGAAAGAGAGACAAATGCGTTGCACTTGTTCCGCCCCTTTAAAAAGGAACTGAAACAATTTAGACCTTTTTAATTGATTTGAAAGGCCTTTAATCATGTTTTGTCATCATTATATAGTGTCATTGCTAGCAGTCTGAATTAGAGAGCTCTTCAAATCAATTGAAGGCAGCAATAATTCATTTAATAAGTGATACTACGGCGAGGGTGCATTGAAATACGCGACGAAAAAAAGACAATACCTGTTTGACGAAGTTCTTAAGAGGTAATATTAATCTAATGATATTATCGGTCCGCTTGCACTTCGATGAGGATGGGAAATGATGCGGAACAACCCGGTAGGCCCGTTGTAACGAGTTGAAAGATGGGTAGAACACGAACTGGAGAGAATAAGATATTCGCCTAAAATAAGCCCTGGTTATCATGAACTAAAAATGATATCTATATAGAATAGTTTGCTTAACACATTTCATTTCACGGTGAATCTGCATTATACATTATAGATGAGTCATTTACGTTTTTTGTTGTTTGTTTGTTGTTGTTTTTGTCTTCTTCATGTTTTGGGTGGGTGGGATGATGGATGATCTTGAAATTATGCGTATAAATCTCACTCTTTTACTACTAAAACACATCTTTTATTTTGCCCGAATGTTTCAATACTTATAACTGCGTATGCGTTTAACGCTGGATGACCCTCTTAATAAAACCAATGTTAATGGTTCACAGGAAAGTAGATGGTCGTTTTCGTTAAATAAGAATCTGACAAGCGCATCCATGCGCGGATACATTAGCGTAATCACTATTTATTCTTACGTCAATGAAAATGATCAAGACCATTAAACAGGTGAATAATGGACTAATCGTAAGAAATTTGATTTCATTTTAATATGTCTGTAAACTATCTAAAAATTATTATGTTTCCAGATATGTGTACGGTAAGAAGGTACAGGGATCTGCGGGACTGCAGTTCAGCATTGTGGAAGATAACGGAGCCAAGAATGAAGTCTTCACTAAAACTCGAAATGATGTAAGTTCTTATTGACTGCTGAATACTTAATTTTACAAGGATTTTATTTCGCTTGTAATTTCTATTCTATTTTATAGAAAATGAAAGGATTTCGTCATCCACTTGTCTTTAAAACAGGGCCTAGTGGTGAATAAAACACAAACCAATAAAAGCATTGATGGATCTTTAGTACATTGGTATTTAGAAGAAGAAAACATGTTTCCCTGAGTCGCCTGTCTGTCTTATCGATTTTCATTATTCTTGTGTTACCGTTTTTTTGTTGGTACACACGAATATTTTTACAATACTTTAGTATAGTGTATGCATTGATTTATTGGTGCATTGTAGATCATTATAAACAATTAGATAGATTATGAATTTGCTATTTTTTATCCGTTTTCGATACGTTAACCCATGAAAAAACGTATTATATTACAAGGTTCAACATATTTTTTCATCATGATAACACTCTTTGTATTTTTAAAATAACTTTAGGATAATGATTAGGGATTTAAGTAACTTATACATTTTTGATAGCTAATCAACGGCTTGACTGAATTTACTATCGACGTGGGTGACCTAATAGATGCACGCGGAGGAGGTTTTCCAGAAAATGCACGCCTGCTCCTTGAGGCTGACGTCATTGAGGATGCTACTGGGAAAGAAGAGAAATCATCAGAGGATTTCCTTGTATTCACAAAGAGTCCCTTCCGCTTTGATCTTTCAAGGTCAAAGAACACGTATAGACCTGGCATGAGTTATTATTTAAAGGTAATGTGTTTGCCATATTAATTAAGTAGGTCTTGCCTTCACTTGACCTATACATCTCAAAACAAAATTTCGACAAAAATATAACTTCTCTTATCTTCCTGATGTCAACGTATCATTTTTATCCTGAATTTAAAAGATTATCAGAAAAGTCAGTATAAATATCTTATATCTTGATTTTAGAAAGAATTACAGTACTGGCATAGGTTTATTTATAGATTATTAACAGCACATTTGTCTTGATATGATACAAATTCGAAAGAATGTTACCCGTGGTCTTTGGAACAGATAATATTAAAACTTAAATAAACATACTTCATCGTACTTGTCTTAAAGCAAAACGGTATTATGCCTTGTGTTTTTGGAAAGAAAAGATGAGATGACTTTGTACTTTATGGCTTTATACCTTTTTTCGTTTAGATTGACATGACCTTCGTTAATGGGCGAACAGCAGCCAAACAGAGAATAAAGATTCGTTATTACGAGGAAAACGAAGAAAAACAAATGGCTAAAGATGAGTATATCACAAATGACAAAGGACAACTTATGGAACCTGTTTCAACAGGAAATCACCAACAACAATTGCACTTTCATGTAAATAACAAGTACATTGAACTTAATGTTGTTGTTTTTATTGAAGTATGAAATCATTCGACAAATACACTGAATGGAGACACTGTCTTTAAAGATAAATCATAGAAAAGAATATATCAATTGAAAACTTTTTTTGACAATTTATTATAAATAAATATTTTCATTTTTCCAAATTATCTTATGACTTTTCCGCATTGTATTTTCTCCTCTCGTAGGTACACCCCATAGATTACCCTGGAGAGGCTACCGATTTTCACGTCAAACCTTACAACGGCAACAACCAAATGGTCGTTGAAAAAGTGGAAAGGGTAATTAATTAGTTCATTCAAGTTGTTTTAGATACACAACAGACAAGTTTATTGTCGTAAACATATTGATAACATTTTCTTTAAAAGGATACATAAAAATTGTTTCAGAATATAAATACTACGGTCACAATGAAACATGGCATATTTAAAGGACAACACAATGTAGACACTCACAAAATAGAAAGAAAAGTAACAGTTTCAAAATACAAATGAAGACTATCTAAATCAAAACGTAAATGGTACATACCTGAATAAACAGAATAATGGTGATTTAGAAGGATTGCTATATAAATTTACTTATATTTCTTTTTATGACGATGGTTGAGATTTCATTACTTCAATAAGCTTGTACATACTCGGGCTTCTAATATGAAATAGTTTCACCAAGTCCTTTCTGGAATTGTTGAACGCTGCCAAGTCTTATTGTTTGGTAAAAATTACCCACATAAAGTTCAATTTCAAAGTGTTCCTTAAGGTAATAATATGCACATAAATTATTATTATTGCTAATGTGTTCAATACATCAAACACCCTTTGTTTAAACACAATATGCAACTTCTTCATGTCTGCTCCTAAAATTGCTCTTTATTTTTAGTCAATATGATGTTTTGCGATCTTATTAATTCAGTAAACTTGAATATTATTGTTTGTCTAATATAAAATAGTTTGATCAACTTCTTTCTAATATTGTTATACACGGACTGTTAAATGTCAATGTGGTATTCATCTTCTTTATCGTTAGAATTACACAACTTATAATGCCGGTCAGCTGTAAAGATTCTATTACGGTCATATCGGGATGATTCAACATGTTATTTATGTGATGACAATCTTAGCAATTTTTAATTTCTTTGGTAAAAAGTCTAGATAATATTCAATTTCAAACGGTTTGTTAAGGTATGTATTTAAGATTTACTATTGACAAAAAATGGGCTTTTCTTTTGTAACAAGACTGCAAACGTTTTTTATACTAAGTCTGTTGATATACATCTAGCACTCTACTTTAAACAAACTATTGAAATTATCTGATTGTATACAATATGCAGCTGACGATAAGCCAAATATCGTTTGTGTTTCATGAAACAATCGTTTTATTGGTTTTGTTTTCATCGCCGTCTTCGCCTTGTTAAATCTTGACCCTTACCCCATAGCAGTTAAAGATAAGTGAAACGGGGTACACATGTTGATAAAGACAATAGGCAAATGTATTGCAAAGCTCATTAAACTAGCGTTTATAACTTTTTAGTTATGCACCCTTTTGACTAAAGACGAGAGAAGCTGTTCGAACCACGGCACTCATGTAATATCATTATTTTATTTTCGTTCCAGGACAATGCGCCGTTTATCCGAGCTTACACAAACATGAATCCTGTCAATCAATTTACAGGAATTATGATGATGGTAGGTAAACAAGTTCTCGCAGTTATTTGGAACAATTTAAAACAAAATACTGAGCTAGGCATCAACCATGCGGTTGCTTTATTGTTAACGATAATTCACCATTCAGCCGACAATTTGCTTGAGCTCAAATAGTATTTATCTTGTTTGGCGCTAGTTTAACAACGCCTACATAGACACGGTGTAACATTAAATCTAGGGTTGATAATATCGCAATTTAACAAATTATGTGTTGTAAGTGTTGTTTTATCATGAAACGTTCATATCACTAAACTTACGAAATGTTCATTCCCTAAGTACGTCGCCAGAGTTTTCCTCTTCTACGATGTGCCCATAAAACTTAGTTTAAATGTTATACACGTGAAATTTGGTATGTCAGAACAAAAACATTTGAAAGAAATCAGTAAAATCCCATTGGTTATTCTATAGAATATTTTAGATTGTTTCACGTGGAGAAATTGTGTACAACAAATTCAATGTACCAACGAATGAAATCAACATGCGAATGGAAAATGACATTCCTCAGAAGATTTCTCCTGGGGCCAGATTGCTCGCCTTTTATGTTGACACAAATGGAGATGCAATAGTTGCTGACTCGACAAAGTTTGCAGTTGACCCTATGTGCAGGGGTGAACCGGTATGTATGTAGGACAGGTGAAGAACTTAAGCAGATATTCTTTTTTTTTAATTCTCTGAACCATTAGGTGTGTTGCTTGAAGGTTAGTCCAACTTGTTAAAAAAGACTGCCGTGGTGTTTATCTAATAAGAAGGATTTATCTAATTATAAAAATGTAAAGAAACATACATTTAGTAAATGTCAATACTTTGAAATAGCGATACTCCCTTCAGACTAGGTCAATGGTTATAATATTGGAACTTGGTCCCAATAATGAGCGGATTATCTCCGTTCTATTGTAAAATAGTTATAGTGTCTCATGTCAAGTCACATAACAGTTTAATCATATGCTTTCCAGTGGTTTAAAGAGACTAATCAGTGAAATATAAATGATACTACGTGGTGAAAACAATGAAAATATAAATTTGATATTAATTACTGTATTAAACTTTAAGGCTTGTGTACTATCCAAATCAAACATCCATGCTCATGGCAATGACACAATATTAACGACGTCATCTCCAAATGACGTTACATGCGCATTCATTTTGGTGTTTAAATAATGAAATGCAATTGAATGTCTTTAATTACCACCTTAAAGCTGTACTCTCACAGATTGAACGTTTTGACACCTGTTTTATGTTTTGTCTTGGAGCGAGTCTATTTTTGCGATAATCAATGGAAACCACTTATATAAGACTGCTGGCAAAATTAGATCACAGATGTTTATATTTAACTTCGAAAATTGATGTTTTATGCATTTATCTTAAACCGTTAGTAACGATTTAATCCATAAAACATTAATTTCCAACGGAAATTTAATATCAATTTTAAATTTAGCAATCACATATCATTGGTTTGCAGATATTTACGTATACATTTGCTCTTTCCAAGCCAAAAAATATACAAGTTGTAAATATGGTATATCTGTGAGAGTGAACCTTTAAGGCATAAAACAAAGCTATAGACTGTTTACTTAAGTGCAAGAGTGCAAAACATCAACTTTTTGACTTTTATATAAAAATCTGCGATCTAATTTTTGGTCAGCAGTCTTTTATAACTGGTTTTCATGGGTTTTCGCAAAAATTGGCTTGTTCCGAAAAAAAAAAGTTGTCAAAACGTCCAACTGTGAGAGTGCAGCTTTAATATGTACTATACGTATTACATTTCATTTAGATACAAAGAAGTTTGCTGTTATTAGTTTAGTTTAGTTTAAACATATTTATTTTACAACGATTGTGAAACAAGTTATTACAACATTATATTAATCACTCTCGTTGGCACGATTTTACGCGAGAGTGTGGTCTTGTGTTGTGGGGGAAACCGGAGAACCCGGAGAAAACGCACTTGTCCGGCTTGGTGACCACGAACCAAACTCACATGCGCCCGAGCCGGGAATCGAACCCGGGTCGCCTAGGTGAGAAGCGAGTGCGCTAACCACTGCGCTAACCAGACAACCTATGTTGATATTAATTTGGGTGCTAAAAACGTGAACACACATGTTCTAAAAGGCTGTGCCCTTTGTATAACGCCAAACCGAACAAGTGGGTTTACACTGGGTAATCCGGTTTCACCAACAAAACAAGACCTCACACTCGTGCAACATAGGAAAAAATGCAATGACAAAGCATAAGTTTAAAACTTTCTTCACAATCGTTGTAAAATACATGTTGTTATAACTAAATGTTTGATTTATTTGTTTTAGTTTTTTGTGTGTTTTGACTACTAGGTATGTCCCTGTAGTTGGCATTTTATTATTGAAAACGTAGTCTAATATTGTTGGGTAAGTGTGGATAGGTTATTATTCCTGACACGATTCAATGTTGGCTAGTTCGTTATTATAATACATCCACGATATGTATGTTGTCTTCCATGTGTTCTAGCTTACGTTGAAAACTGAAGAAACAACGTTAGATCCCGGCGCAACTGGTAAACTAACGGTGACCGGACCGAGTGACATGTGGGTCGGGTTTAACATTATGGACAAAGCTTTGTTATTGCTTAACAGCGACAACATTCTCAAGCACGATACGGTATTACTAAAGAAAATTATTGTTTTCTGTACAAATTTCATTATAAATTATATATATTTCAGAAAACTGACAATAGCGATTTAATAGAAAACTATACCTCACAACAAATTTCCCTTACGTTAGAGTATTAATTAAATAAAAAGTAAGATTAATTATTACTGGCTCAGTGCTTCTGAAAACCTTATGACTAAAATAATTATTGTCTATGATTGTTTTTAATAAATGTTGCATGTTTTTCTGTGTTTGTTTTTGTAGATATTCCAAGCCTTGGATTCCCATGACCTTGGCTGTGGAGCTGGGAGCGGCATGAACGCCGAAGAAATTTTCAAGGTCATTTAATTGCGTTTTACGTTTATGCTTTATTAAATTCCGTATCTGATATAAACGGCGTTATTTAACATATTTTCACTTCAATAAAAATCGACATCTGCTCTTCTTCAGTGGTCGTTTTTCTCCTTTTGTATGAACAAATAGGTTATCGCTGGGGGTTTTCCGAGGTAAACGGATTGCAAACCAAAAACAACAACATTATTTTCATTTAGAAGTCATTTAAAAATGGATGAAAAGGTGTGTGTTTTATAGTTAAATTTTATTGTTCCCAAACTGAAGAGAAAACGCGATGTTATTAAAATGCGTGTTTCAACTATGCACACGTTCTTATCGTACAATACGTGTCGAAACGCGACGTTTGTTTGGAGTAGGTTTCAATGTTGTCACATGGACGGGCGCGTGATCAAAATGGACCAGCTAACATGATTGTAAAATAAAACTATAAAATATGTTGGGTTTTTTTAAAACATTCTTTATGAAAATCAATTGTTTAAACTAATAAAGAAAAAAGAAACATCAAGATACAAAGAAAAATGTATGTCTAATAGAGTTATTACAAACCTTTTGGACACATTAAATGGTTATTTGTTAACTTGCCCGCAAACTCATAGGCTACAGGTTGTTTAATAGAAGGGTTTACCAACCTTAGGACCCGATTCATCAAAACGCAGTAAACAGTTTCGGAGGACGCTTTGCTTATTTATAATAATCTGATTGTTAACCTTATAAATGATATAATGTAGGAACATTCTGTAACTCAACTTTGCAATAAGTACGGCAGTATCATTGACTTATTACCTCCCTTTCTTCGTTTAAATATAATTTAGCTTTCAATTGAATCATTTTATGAAAACAACAGTGTAAGTATAATTATTTCGTTTTAAAAGATATTTAAACGAATTACTTCTAAGTTAAAATATGAAATTTATTAGTTTATAAAGCAACATGGTATTTATTGCATTAAATTAGTGGAACAACTTTAAATGTCTGTAATCGCCAGTCTCGTAAATTGTCCTTTGCTGAATATTGACTTATCAATTTACCCTGTTTAAAACACAAACTTTGTCAATTTAGAATACATGCTTAGCAATACTGACCAATCAGTCCAAATTTAACATATACATGTTCAATTTATAGTTTATGCGCACCTATATTGACCAATCAAATCTCCCTGATAAGAACCATCAAAACCTTTTTCATTGTAGAATGCAGGATTAACGATATTGACAAATGCAAATGCAGATCAAGCAGCTCTGAGACGAACTAGTGAACACTGTGACAAAGCGAAAAGAAGACGTCGAAGGAGTGCTTCTCCTTTAAGTAAGCACTTGTTGAATAACTGTCTTATTTAGAAACCCCCCCTCTCCCCCTCCCCCCCCCCCGATTTACAAAATAAATTGTATCTAGAACAATTGTGATTGTATTTGTGATTAATTTTTAAACGAAGATACAGAACGCGGACTTAAGTTGGCATGTTCTATAGACTTATTTAAGTGACAAATACCTCTAAAATATAATTATAGATTATTACTCGTAGCTAAGAAGACTAATATTTTTCAGAATGCCATCCCAAGATGCACAACTGTTGCGAGATCGGCGAGTTGCTTGCTGATGGTTTGCTTGAGTGGAAGGATAATCAACTTGATCATAGGAATATCGTGGTCGATCTAAACCCTCGGGAGGACTGTATGGCCAAGGCAATGGCTATACGCAGAAAAAAACACATAACACATGAATGCATTACTTCGATATACAAGTTTTGTTTGGAAAAACTCGCTTCAGAGCTTAGAGGTATGATTTCAGTTTTGCAATTATTTGGTTGAAACATGTTATTGCGAGGCGACGAAACATGTATCATGTTCCAATACATATACAGATGCAAATTTACTTACATAATACAAACAATGAAACTGTATTTTAATGCTCAGAGATAAAACTGCAAAGGAAATATTTTATGATAATTCATCAAATGAATGATATTATTGATGAAAATAAGCTCACTTTAAAATGACATAATTCCAGACCAAGGCCTGGAGGGCAGATCTATATTCGCTGATGATGAGCAGTACAAAAAAGATGTTAACGCACTCATTGAACTAGGCAGCTTTTTAACGAAAAGATCGAATTTTGAGACTTCCTTTTTCTTTGAGGAACACCAACTATCACAGTAAGTTTAAGATACTTGTAATTCTAAAAAGAGTGTGATCCTTCATGAAATAATCAGGTCAATTACAAGCAACATTATTAAATCACAAATAAAATCTTTTAAAATAGTATTTGTCATCATTGAAACATACCTTTTCGAAATGAATGATCCTACAGGTGGCCTTTAAATAGTAAACCCATTCATTTAAAAGCATTTTTATTATTAAATTAGATTGATATTGAGATTTGAAATAATAAAAATGTAAAATAATCAAATATCATGATGGTCAATATAGCTTTAAGTTCTCTCAAATTGCCAGTCATTTCTACTGCCTTTATAGTCATTTTAAGGCTTTGCAAAACGAAGGCGAGATGTTTTTCGGTGGTTTATTAAACAATAACAGCGGATTCTATACTGATAACCTTATCGTTTAAGACAGAAAGTTTATCGTGTTTCATCCATTTAGCCCGTTTTATTTGTAAAAAAGAAACGCAAACCCACACAGTACTGGGAGAAAAATCAATGACGTCATTTGGTTTTAATTTGGCGCGATTTTCAATTTAAAGTATTTGTAAAAATTAGTAATTTATTTTGATGAATAATAAGCATAACATCTACATATAATGTTTGTTTCAGTGTAAACTTGCAATATAGTTCATTTCATGAAAACTACAAGTTAATATTTCTCTCGTGGCAGAACTCGTAAAATATCTGTCTTAGTGCTAACTCTGTGAAAAAATATTATTATCTTACTCTGAAACAAACATATATTCCCCATAGGTGGTGAAAAAAGAACACAGAAATGATACAACGATACAGTTGATATGAGATTTATCTTTGAGATATATATTTCAGGGGCGGACCTTTGAAAAGGAGTGTCAAATTCAGAGATTCCATCACGGAATGGAGTGTTCAAGCCATCGGTAAATATTTGTACTTGTATCTGTTTTAAGTGTATGAAAATTAGTGTAAGCAATACATATGATATAGGATGTACAATGGCCTGACGGACAAAAGCGTGATTAAGAAAAAAAAACGGGCTTGGTAACGATCTTTTGTTTAGATTTTAAGTAGGTCAAAATCTGACGGGGCGTGTTACTGTAAAATAATCTTAAATATCAGGTTTTTGGTAGCAGCCGTTTGTTTACATTATATGTATGTCTAAAAGACGGATATTCCCTGTGTTACTTTAATACAATTTAGAATATCGGGTTTGGTAGTAATCTTTTGTTTCAAATCTAGGTTTATCCGCAACTGAAGGGGCCTGCATTGCTGAATCAGTCGACGTGAAGACCTTCAAAAAATTCTTCATCCAACTTGATCTACCCTACAAAGCTACTCGATTTGAACGTTTCAACATTAAAGCGACCGTATTCAACTATAACGACCAGAGGCAAAGAGTAAGTTTATTGTCATAGTGATAGAATTGTATATGCGGTGGTTAGTTGTTTATATATATGATGAAATCTTGGAATGTCGCATGGATCTAAGAGGTCAATACCGCAAACGTTTGTTACAGAAAAAATAATTTAGAACATAAGTATCGTAAATTGGTTTGAGTGGAAGATGTATTTATCCCAACGCAAGTGCCGCAAAGAGGGTTGGGTAGCGTCTACCTTTTACGACGATCTATTGTTTTGCCTTTTTCTCCCACCCGTTAACATGTAAAAGTTTTTGATGACACAAATGCACGTGCGTAAAAAAATACTTCACTTCACTATTCCGATGAACGGAAAATAGCTTCAGACAAATAATAATTAACGTATTTAAAATCGGAAAAATAAAGCCTTTAAATCAATCGGCACTTTCGTACCGTTCTTAAGTAAATGATTTCGTAAACTATTGAAATATTATACGTACTTAAATAAAAGGTTGGTTTTTATCCATTGTATTCAATCCGATTTCATTAATATTAGTTTGAATTAAAAAAACAGATATATCTTCCCTGTAAAAGTTCGAACTTGAAAGTATATCCGAAATACATATTCATTATAACTCTTCCAAAAGTAAGATTAATACTTATAGCTAAGGATAAGCAACCGGAAGCAAGTTCTCAATTGAAATCCTTCATGAAATATCCAAACTAGAGATAGATGAGAAAACCGTCCCCTACATCCGGGTATTTTATATTTAAACCACCATGGCTCAAGTTACCGGATATTCTTTTCTCCCACCTCAGATAAGTAGATCCAAACATTTAAAAATGCTAGAAATTCTTATTTTGCCCATGGGCAAAGATAAAACAAGAACCCGTATGAAACTCCTTTTTAATTGTCATCACATTGTAATTACCTCCCTTGTTGAATACTGTCGTCAGTAGCATCATAGAAACCTTGCCTTGCGGCAATATTTAGAATGCTAATTAATTATTTCTCGCTTCAAATGTCACCATAAAAAAGTTTTCACGCACCTTTTAAGAAATAATACTTCACTCACCTCAGAAGTATTTACAAACCGATTTGACTATTAACATAATCTGAATCACTGCGCGCATATCCATGACAACCACGAATTATCACATATCTATTCGCACACTATTTTCACTACGCACAAAAGAGTTCCAGTTTTAAATATATATATATTACTTAATTTTGTGCTACTGAGGTAGGAGAAAAAGCATCTACCATAGCCGTTCGGTAAACCTCGTTTCCGTAAAACACCCTACGCTCGGGTCGGAATGAACCTATGTTACACTCTCGGCCATGGAAGATACTTATAGTCTGAGATAGGAGAAAAAAAGTAATGTAAATATTCTCTATTTCAGGCCAGTGTGTATCTTAAAGGAGCTGACGGCCTCTGCTATGGCACTTCTCCTGGGAAAAACTCACCGCGAACACTTGTTGAACTGGTACTTATGAAAATACGCAAAACTAATATCAATTTCCGATAATTTTCTTCAGCGTGTATGTTGCTAATTATTATTTTATTTTTATTTTTGAAAACAACCTTTTACCTTTATAGGTCTAGTTAAAATTAATTTTTGAAATGTCAATGTTATCCTGGCCGATATATCACCGAATGTCAATAATATTTATAACATTATATTCGGCAAATAAAAATTAAATTCTGAAAGCATGACATGGCGTGAAAGAGTGTGTCCATATACTTTACAATCAAATTATGATGTTGGTTTTGATAATGTACATGTATAATGCACTTATAAATGTGTGGCCCCAACGCGGAAAATAGACTTGGCCAGATTGTTTTCCAAGCAATATCTATACCTGGAAGCTCCTTCAATGTCTTTTATATTAATTGGTACATTCACTATAACAATACATTATTACCGAACAGGAGCCCAACAGCGCCAAGACCTTGTCATTTTCGGTCATACCGTTGGTAGCTGGGGACATTCCTGTTACGGTTTCAGCGTTTGTAAGCTCAAACACATCAGGAAAGGCCGATGTTATCGAAAAGAAGCTTCATGTTGTGGTGAGTATTATTCCTAATAATGCAAAGGAAACTAAAGGGACAAGCAAAATTTTAAAGACAACCTTATTTATAGGGAAAGGGCCAATCAACGCCTGACAGACACTTAACGAGAGACACACCACGTCCTAATAAAATGAAAGACAGATAGTTCATACATCAAAATTGCTTTATTTATAAATCGGTTGAGAGTGACGTCACATGTAAACCCGTCCAAAATCCCTAATTCATAAACATGTAATTTCATATTTTGAATAACATCGAACGCATGAGGAAATATTCACGTTCGCTTGACCTCGCGCTTAAACTACTTATAATTTCATATTTAATAATTGCATTGTTTACGCCATTTACTTGTATACGTACTGTTAAGCAATTCATAGATAATCTTAGCTACGAGAATATTGATATTAACGGTTTCATATACATGTACAGCTATTTAGTTTAGATTTACTCTTACTAGTAATTTCGTCATTTGAACAGTTACGCAGGCAATGGTGTCATTTGTTTTAACGACCATATTCATATTTCTTCAAATAATGTAAATTTAACCAATCATTGGAGGCATTTTATAGTAAAATTTGTATTCCGAAGGTGTGCAATTGAACAGATAATTAGTTCATTTACGTGTACGAGTTAGAACGCGCAGAACGTGTGTAACTATTTTGATATTGAAAAACATTAAAACATCGAAACTGACAAAAATGCCATGTAAGCTAAAATTTAACCATCCCAAGTCGTAACTATTAAAATTGTCGTTTAACATCCCTGTTAGTGTAATCATGACAAAGAAATCATTACAACTTCACTTCAGGCAGTGTTCGGTTGACAAGCTTAAACTATATCCATGAAATAATAAATGATATATTATTTGCGGAATTACCACAGCGTATAGAAAATGAGTTGAATTAATCTTTGTATGACATTTACGACATAATATTAACACCTCAACTTCAATTCCTTAAATGACCTGCCTTTCGGCAATTGCGTTTATCAATCGATGAACGCAACATCTTTGGATATGTTCGGATCGCAATTCATCGCATAACAATATAAATGAAATATATTGATCTTGTTATTGCTTGTATTGTGTCAGCAGGTCCCGTAAATATAAATCAACATTTTAAAAAGTATTAATTTATTACATTTTATATGTATTGTTGCCATAAGTATTTCATTTTTACATTTAAAAAAGTGACTTCAAGTTGTTGATTTTTTCCCGCGTTATTGTGACGTCATTTGAAAAAATGTTTCCGGTTACAGTCGGGTCGTTTTATTTTCAGAATGGGTAAGAAGGGATAATATAAGGTTTTCTTAAATGAAATGAAGTATTTCTTTAATAATTCTTGAATAAAATAATGTACTATTGGTGTAAATATAAGGAATGGATTGCGGGGTCGATGTCATTATCGGGAATATGAACGCAATTGGGTTGGTCAAAATACGCGTGGAGTCCTTCGGACTCCACACACTTTGACCAGCCCAATTGCGTTCATACCCCGATACTGACATCAACCCCGTAATTCATTCCTTAATTGAATGCATTACCAACTTACTTTTTTGACATCAACTTCTTACATAGAATGAGGGCATCATGGAAACGAAACAAATCCACGTTTGTTTGGACCCTAACAACCAAATGGAGGCTTGTAGGAACTCGCCACAAGTGACTGCAAACGGTAAGGAATATTATGGCTCATTTATAACTCGGTAATCACAAGATAACATCAAGAAAACATTTTACAATATGACCTTTTCATGTACGTTAAAGAAACCATAAAGTAGCCTCAAGTTTAGTTATCTGGTTTTTATTATCCTTTTCGATGATGGAATCTTAAAAACACAATTCAACTTGTTTTCATAACTTGTATCTACCCCGTGCTTAAGATGCAAATACTTTCAAAATCCTTACCTTAGTGTGCGTCGCTTAATCGGTTAACGATCGAGCGTTCTTTGGCCAACTCTTATGTAACGGTACGTTACATTAGTTTTCTAACTTCACCAACGCTAGAGAGCGCCTCGTTGCAAATAAACCACTAGAATTGTTTTGAGACGGGGCTTAAACTTTGCCATCCCATCATTCTTGTTTTCTTCCGTATTCATTAAAATTGCATGGCCTACGCAACTCGCACAGAATGTATTCAATCTTTTTACAGATCCGGTGCACGGCGACAGACCAGCACGCACCTACAATTTGGATCTGGCATTACCAAAAACTGCTTTGACTGGAACAGGCTCGGCAACGGCCTATGTTGAAAGTAAATATATTATGAACCATTAAAAAAAATATATATGAGTCATTTTAATGTGTTATCTATTTTTTTTTAAATAAAGTAGTAATAGAAATAAAAACAGTAGCACTTTGACACCATCTTTTCTTTTCATTAGCGGTTTCGTTATGTATGTTTTATTGCTATATGTAGGTAATATTATGGACGCTGTAGTCGCAACATTACTTGACGGTGTGGATAAAATGTTCACGGAGCCAAAATATTGTGGAGAACAAACAATGATAATGACAGCACCAATCGTTTACGGGATGCATTATCTCAAACAGACAGGACAAGAAACCGCTGAAAATGAACAACAGGGAACAGCATGGATAAAAATAGGTAATTTTAGTGGTAACATTATTATCGAAACATCATGTATTGTCGACGTGGCCTTGTGTTTTTGTTGTCTTTTGATTTATGCATTGTACTGTATAAATATCAAGTATTTTTAGATATTAAGCTTTAAAATAACCAATTAATGAAAATGAATGCAACGAAATCCATTGGACCATGAAAGAAATGGTCAGACGATTACATACTTTATATTAAAAAAAATTGCGAGGTCCATTTTTCAGCCGATTCATAAGGCTTAAACTTCGTGAATATCGTTTTCGATTCGCGAACTGATTGACTCCGAAAATTCGCATATATTAAACCCTCACGAAAATTTATCAATGAACAATATTTAAAAGATCTAAAGCCGGAAGTTGTATATTCAGACCATTGTCTGAAATTGTCATAGGCAAAATAATATTAATGCTAAAGATTACTTTTTGTTTCAGTGTAAGATCGCAACATATTAAACCGAATGAGCACGAACAATTATTTTTCAAGAGTCGCGAGTAAAATGTATTTTTTGTGTTCACGAGGTTAACTCTATGACAATTTACGGTTTCAAAAGAAAGCGCGTAGAATGTATGAACATGGTTAATGCGAAAATAAGTAAACATTTTGCAATGAGACTCTGTGCAGTACAGTTAATTTATTTTAAAGTGTAATATAAAAATAATAAGTTTTTCATTTGTTTAATGATTTTACCTCTTGTAGGTATATCTCGAGAAATATCGGAATTCCAGAAGATCGACGGATCTTACGGGGCATGGCAACACTGGCCAACAAGTTTGTGGTATGTTTAAATTGGGGTTTATTCATATATTTTTTGTTTGTATTTTTGTGTTAAATGCGTCTGAAAAGTCGCTCTTAATGACTGTTTTTGAATCAAGTGTTTACAATCAAATCTATTTTCTATCAAACTGCAAAAGTTCTATTTGAAAGGTTGACGGCATTTGTTGCCAAAGTTTTCTGCCAAGCCGAAAAGGTAGTTGATGGGGTCGTGGTTAAGGAAAGTTTACAAAGAACCCTGAACTATATCGCCAATAACCAAAAAGGAACAGGATACTTTGTGGATAACAACCCAGTTATTCATAAAGAAATGCAGGTAAATTTGTGTTAAAATGTATGTCCCTTATTAATTTATGAATTTTAACAGCATATGCGATTAAAATTGATGGGCAGTATGTTAATACATGTTTGTCCATTCCATACATTTTATCGCGATTATGCTTTCCAAGAAATATTTGACGAAAATAATCATGTAATTGACTTCATTAATTTACATTATGCAAAGCATGTGTAACTTATATTTCCTAAATCAATAAACATAGCAATAACAAAGTATATTTACCAATATGTCAGGCTAGCAAACAATTATATTACATATTATGATGGATGGAGCGGTAAAAATTTCAAGTTCATGTATGTATTGGATTCTTTTAAACTACAACAAGAACGAAAACTATGTGAAAACTTACCCCAAAATATGCTAGGGACATAAAAACAAAACAATGCCTTTTATTATACACCTTAACCTCTCTATAAATTTCCTTATGCGTTTTACAAATAACTGTACTGATAAATGGAAGTCGGCTATAGTCGACTATATTAAATTCTGTATTCATCAATAGTCAGAAAACCCGTATATAATAAATAAATGTTTGCGTAAACTCATCCAATAAAGAGATCCCAATCGGTCATTCTAGTACACATACTGTTGTGACGTCATGATTTTCTATTTTTATCCAGAGGTCGACACGAAGGGATTAATGTGGAACAGAGCAGTAGCAAATTATTTATATGTAGCCGCATAACAATACAAATTGTCATAATTAAGCCTGTTGAATATGGAATAATAGGTTTGTTATGTGTGTTAACGTATGGGTCTTATTAAAAATCCATTTACAAAAAGGTTTATTGGTGTTCATGAAAGTTAATCTAATACATTATTCCACCTTGGTTATGTAATTTGTTAAAATTCCATCAGCAATTCATATTATTTGAGTAATAAGAAATAGGTCCCATGCAGATGAGTTGCAAACGTTAACCTTTGAAGGATATTGTTGTTTTAGGGCGTCCTTGGCCAAGGTGACCGAAAGGAAGATCCCTCGTTGACATCATTTGTGTTGATTGCACTACAAGAGTGTCCAGAAAGGACTGAGGTAGACATGTATAAAATGTTCGGGGTTTTTTATGTGCTGTTTGGATGCAATGTGTTGTTTTGTAGTTTTTTTGTTTCCTTTCCAAAACTTGCTAAAAGAAGAAATGACAAAAATAGTTACGAACGCAAATATTTTATTGTTCATGGCATACAGTATTGAATTAGAACTTTTGTTTTCGCACGTACTCTTTCCTTAATGTCATAATTAAAAGTCAATTCATTGTCAAATGACAAAATAAATTTATTGACGTTCAATGTGGATTGCTATACACATGAATCAAATTGACTCAACATACTCTGGGCCCTACTTGACTCAGTATTTATATATATATATTATACCATGGTATTTTTGCAATCTAATGTATTTTAACTTTCATCTTACATTTCAAATCATATGGCAAAGAGTAGGTTTACACCTTCCCTGATTCCTTTCTTTTTGCACACTTATTTAAGAATGATTTCAAGCAGTAAATCAATCTGTTGTAGCCGGTTCAGGATGCTGTTTCAAATGCCCAGAGCTATCTGGAGGTTTTGCCAGCCGGAAACTTTCAGAACAAATACTTGCTAGCCATCACAACGTATGCCCTTGCTCTAAGTAACAGTAAACACAAAGGAACTTTCAAGAACTTATTGTTGGAAGCTGTCACAGAAAGAGAAAGTAAGTGCACGATTCGTCGGTGGCTTGCAACAGACGGTGTCTCAATGGCTCAAGGCATAACTTTGTGGAGAGATTCATTTCAAGCATTTAAAAAATTATGTTTCAAATAAGACTATTTCCCTATCATTTTTTTATCAAAGGAATTGCTATTCTTCTGGAATTTTATTTGAGGTTATATTTATAATATATATATATATGATGCAGATATGATGTACTGGTCCGACCATGACGGTAACGAAGCTACGGCCGCTGATGTTGAAACTACTGCATATGCTTTGCTAGCTTTCCTCAAGTTTGATGATATTCGAACAAGTGGGAAAATTGTGACATGGTTAACGGGGCAGAGGAAAGCCATTGGTGTTTGGTACACGACTCAGGTAAGGAAGTTATCAAATTGTATCAACATTTTCTTGTGTGCGTTGTATGTTGATTGTATTGTTGAGAACGTAAGTAAAATACACTTGCTAACGATTAAATCCAGTCGTGAATACACGATATATATATATGCATTATAGTTGATCTATTTATTGGCAGATAAATTTATCAAAATTATTTGTTTTGTTATGAGGACGTATGTATTTTGACTTTATAAAATGCTTTTGCTATGTTTAAATTCCTTTTATTCGATTATTTTATGAAAATTATTTTTTATGACGTTTAATTACTTTTGAAAAATGACCTGTCTTTATGTTATTATACCAAACAATATCCTTGATATATCATAGCCCAACTATTTGTTTCGTTGTGTTTAGAACGTCTTATAATTATAGACCATATGTGTCACTGTTTAAAAATGTAGTGTTCTATCATTGTTGAAAAGACATATTTTTATATTTTTTAGTTTTTTATCTGTGTTTAAATGATATATTCAACTCGTGTTTCGTGCAGTATCTTTGTTTATTGGACATAGTCAACTCTGATAGTGTTTTATTCTTGTTTAAGGGCATTTCCTTGTGTTTGTAGTGCTTCATCTTTGTTTTAAGGACATATTCTACTCGTATGTAGTACTTTATCTTTGTTTAAACCGACATTTCCTACTCTTATGTAGTGTGCTAGGTTACGTTTAACTTATCGAAAACTGTACATTATGTCAGAGAAAGGACAGTCCGGGGCACGTATTGGCGAAGTTGTTTTTCTACACATAATGGACAGTTCGAGGCATTTCGCCTATCTAAAACATGTTAACACAGCGTTTATGTCGCGAATGTCATTCCTATTGAACACTGACCGAAAGAAAGAAGGCCAAGATATAATCCTTTGTTTATTAAAGGGCATATTAAGACTAAAGAGCATATAGTTTGTTTCGATGTCAGCAATAATCATTATATAAAGAAATGGTGAAAATGGTCAGATTTAATATATCGTTAATTTGTATATTTAGCATTTTGCTTAATATTGTTTGTACAAATAAATGAAAACAAAACCTCAATTTGAAAACAAATTTGAACAGTTGTCGCTAGCTTTAAATATGTAAGAGAGTCTTATTTTCACTGAAAGTCGTAACGTATAAAAATCCATTTTGCAACTTCAAGAACTCGAAAATTTCTGTTTATGTTTAAATGAACAAGTAGTTAAATTACGAAACAGAATAGAACAGAAACAGCGTATTGATAAAATAACAAGCGCATTGACATACAAACAAAATTATTGTACAAACAAAACATGGCATGTGACATGTTGAAAAATACAATGGTATAAACTATATTCCCTTAAAAACATAAATGAGAGAATCTGATTGGTGAGAGTAAATTTAGATGATCTTGACTAGAATTATGTCTCGCGGACTATAAACGGATGCAACCGGACACCATATAAGATCAGTATAACTCCTTGTTCCGTTGGAATTACTTAAACGGTGAGGCCTAATAAAGTTTTAGCTTCCATTTTAAAGATATGTCTGTATTTTCTGTGATTTGTTTGTACACATTTATATAGCTACATAAACGAATCGTAGATGCATTATAATTGTAACCTTAATTCGAAACATACAGAACTATCTAGCTACAGCTTCGAAAATTAAACCAATATGATCATTTGACCTATGTGATTACCTAAAATTTCACCGTTGTTCAGTATGTTGTTAGAGAACATTTTGTTGTCTTTTAAACTATAATTGAAATCACACACATTGTTTTGTAAACTGAATGTTCAATTCTACCACATGGTCGCATTTTCGGTTATATCGATTTCAATAAACAAAAATGAAAGTGCTGAAAGCGTTGAAAGACTGTAGGCGCAACAAGTTATACAGTTCTGTTCACAGACAATAAAAACCGAATCCAAAAAATATTTTGAAAGGCCCCAAATTGTAACCGATATGTGCCTGTCTATAACAGTAACTGATAAGCCTATTTGTACAAGGATATATGAACATTGCTTTCATCTGGCAAGTGTATTGTAAGTGTCAAGTGTATTAAAACAAACCCGATATTGGCTGAGGACGTTTTGACTATGTGTAGTAGATACATTTAGCCAGGGTCGTTTAGTCAACACATTTCAATTTTCCATTTATTATCTGTAATTATATATTCCCTTGGTTATCCACCAATATTTATGTAAGATTCCTTAGCTTGCTTTGAAATTCACTTTTCACTTTTATGAACGTATTCAAATAAAGTGGTCTTTTAGTCTGCACTATTTTAAACCGCTAAACTCAATACGTGTCATTTTGTAACTATGATGCATTAATTCTTTTAACATGTCATGTCAAAAAGAAGATCTCACGATACCTGATTTGCGGTACCAAAGTATGTAGGTCTTCGGCCTAACATGTATATCAAATCTCAACTTGCTACACACTTCCAACCCATTCGTTCCTTTTCAAGATATTTGAAACATCGATTGCCTATTTTGTACTCTATGTTGTTATAGTATTGTGTAACATTGTTTCAACGGTCCATTATTTAAACAAAAACCGGCAATTCTTAAAATATTGGATAGTTCTTCGATTAATGGAGAGTTAGTTGAATAAAGAACGTTTTACAAAAAAAAACAATGGGTGACGAAACAGATTTGTTTCAAGTTGGCTAAATGAGTGCTTAAACGTAGTCTTATGAACATATCAGTATCGTATGTAGTGTTTCATTTGTGCTCGAAGGATAAATTATAATATTTTTGGTATAAGCACATATCCTTATCTTATATAGTGTTTGAAGGTTGTTAAGGGGCATTGCTTTATTATATAGTGTTTGAAGGTTGTTAAGGGGCATTCCTTATCTTATATAGTGTGTGAAGGTTGTTAAGGGGCATTCCCTTATTATAAAGTGTTTGAAGGTTGTTAAGGGGCATTCCCTTATTAAATAGTGTTTTTAGGATGTTAAGAGGTATTCCTTTATTATATAGTGTTTGAAGGTTGTTAAGGGGCATTCCTTTATTATATAGTGTTTGAAGGTTGTTAAGGGGCATTTCTTTATTATATAGTGTTTGAAGGTTGTTAAGAGGCATTCCCTAATTATATAGTGTTTGAAGGTTGTTAAGGGGCATTCCTTTATTATATAGTGTTTGAAGGATGTTAAGGGTCATTCATTTATTATATAGTGTTTGTAGGGTGGTTAAAGGGCATTCATTTATCATATAGTGTTTGAAGGTTGTTAAGGGGCATTCCTTTATTATATAGTGTTTGAAGGTTGTAAAAGGGCATTCCCTAATTATATAGTGTTTGAAGGTTGTTAAGGGGCATTCCTTTATTATATAGTGTTTGAAGGTTGTAAAGGGGCATTCCTTTATTATATAGTGTTTGAAGGTTGTTAAGGGGCATTCCCTTATTATATAGTGTTTAAGGGTTGTTAAGGGGTATTCCCTTATAATATAATGTTTGAAGGTTGTAAAGGGGCATTCCCTTATTATATAGTGTTTGAAGGTTGTAAAGGGGCATTCCCTAATTATATAGTGTTTGAAGGTAGTTTAGGGACATTCCTTTATTATAAAGTGTTTGAAGGTTGTTTAGGGGCATTCCTTTATTATATAGTGTTTGAAGGTTGTTTAGGGGCATTCCTTTATTATATAATGTTTGAAGGTTGTTAAGGGGCATTCCTTTATTATATAATGTTTGAAGGTTGTTTAGGGACATTCCTTTATTATATAGTATTTGAAGGTTGTTTAGGGGCATTCCTTTATTATATAGTGTTTGAAGGTTGTTAAGGGGCATTCCTTTATTATATAATGTTTGAAGGTTGTAAAGGGGCATTCCCTTATTATATAGTGTTTGAAGGATGTTAACGGGTATTCCCTTATTATATAGTGTTTGAAGGTTGTAAAGGGGCATGCCCTTATTATATAGTGTTTGAAGGTAGTTTAGGGACATTCCTATATTATAAAGTGTTTGAAGGTTGTTAAAGGGCATTCCTTTATTATAAAGTGTTTGAAGGTTGTTTAGGGGCATTCCTTTATTATTTAATGTTTGAAGGTTGTTAAGGGGCATTCCTTTATTATATAGTGTTTGAAGGTTGTTTAGGGGCATTCCTTTATTATATCGTGTTTGAAGGATGTTAAGGAGTATTCCTTATTATATAGTGTTTGAAGGTTGTTAAGGGGCATTCCTTATTATATAGTGTTTGAAGGTTGTGAAGGGGCATTCCTTTATTATATAGTGTTTGAAGGTTGTTAAGGGGCATTCCTTATTATATAGTGTTTGAAGGTTGTAAAGGGGCATTCCTTTATTATATAGTGTTTGAAGGTTGTTAAGGGGCATTCCTTTATTATATAGTGTTTGAAGGTTGTTAAGGGGCATTTCCTTATTATATAGTGTTTGAGGGTTGTTAAGGGGTATTCCCTTATAATATAATGTTTAAAGGTTGTAAAGGGGCATTCCCTTATTATATAGTGTTTGAAGGATGTTAACGGGCATTCCCTTATTATATAGTGTTTGAAGGTTGTAAAGGGGCATTCCCTAATTATATAGTGTTTGAAGGTTGTAAAGGGGCATTCCCTTATTATATAGTGTTTGAAGGTTGTAAAGGGGCATTCCCTAATTATATAGTGTTTGAAGGTTGTAAAGGGGCATTCCCTAATTATATAGTGTTTGAAGGTTGTTTAGGGGCATTCCTTTATTATATAATGTTTGAAGGTTGTAAAGGGGCATTCCTTTATTATAAAGTGTTTGAAGGTTGTTTAGGGGCATTCCTTTATTATATAATGTTTGAAGGTTGTAAAGGGGCATTCCTTTATTATAAAGTGTTTGAAGGTTGTTTAGGGGCATTCCTTTATTATATAATGTTTGAAGGTTGTAAAGGGGCATTCCTTTATTATAAAGTGTTTGAAGGTTGTTAAGGGGCATTCCTTTATTATATAGTGTTTGAAGGTTGTAAAGGGGCATTCCCTAATTATATAATGTTTGAAGGTTGTTAAGGGGCATTCCTTTATTATAAAGTGTTTGAAGGTAGTTTAGGGACATTCCTTTATTATAAAGTGTTTGAAGGTGGTTTAGGGACATTCCTTTATTATATAATGTTTGAAGGTTGTTAAGGGGCATTCCTTTATTATATAGTGTTTGAAGGTTGTTAAGGGGCATTCCTTTATTATATAGTGTTTGAAGGTAATTTAGGGACATTCCTTTATTATAAAGTGTTTGAAGGTTGTTTAGGGACATTCCTTTATTATATAGTGTTTGAAGGTTGTTAAGGGGCATTCCTTATTATATAATGTTTGAAGGTTGTTAAGGGGCATTCCTTTATTATATAGTGTTTGAAGGTTGTTTAGGAGCATTCCTTTATTATATCGTGTTTGAAGGATGTTAAGGAGTATTCCTTATTATATAGTGTTTGAAGGTTGTTAAGTGGCATTCCTCATCTTATATAGTGGTTGAAGGTTGTTAAGGGGCATTCCCTTACCTTATTTAGTGTTTGAAGGTTGTTAAGGGGCATTCCCTTATCTTATATAGTGGCTGAAGGTTGTTAAGGGGCATTCCTTTATTATATAATGTTTGAAGGTTGTTAAGGGGCATTCCTTATTATAAAATGTTTGAAGGTTGTTAAGGGGCATTCCTTTATTATATAGTGTTTGAAGGTTGTTTAGGAGCATTCCTTTATTATATCGTGTTTGAAGGATGTTAAGGAGTATTCCTTATTATATAGTGTTTGAAGGTTGTTAAGGGGCATTCCTTATCTTATATAGTGGTTGAAGGTTGTTAAGGGGCATTCCCTTATCTTATATAGTGGCTGAAGGTTGTTAAGGGGCATTCCTTTATTATATAATGTTTGAAGGTTGTTAAGGGGCATTCCTTTATTATATAGTGTTTGAAGGTTGTTTAGGAGCATTCCTTTATTATATCGTGTTTGAAGGATGTTAAGGAGTATTCCTTATTATATAGTGTTTGAAGGTTGTTAAGGGGCATTCCTTATCTTATATAGTGGTTAAAGGTTTTTAAGGGTCATTCCCTTACCTTATTTAGTGTTTGAAGGTTGTTAAGGGGCATTCCTTTATTATATAATGTTTGAAGGTTGTTAAGGGGCATTCCTTTATTATATAGTGTTTGAAGGTTGTTTAGGAGCATTCCTTTATTATATCGTGTTTGAAGGATGTTAAGGAGTATTCCTTATTATATAGTGTCTGAAGGTTGTTAAGGGGCATTCCTTATCTTATGTAGTGGTTAAAGGTTTTTAAGGGTCATTCCCTTACCTTATTTAGTGTTTGAAGGTTGTTAAGGGGCATTCCCTTATCTTATATAGTGGCTGAAGGTTGTTAAGGGGCATTCCCTTATTATATAGTGTTTGAAGGTTGTTAAGGGGCATTCCCTTATCTTATATATAGTGGTTGAAGGTTGTTATGGGGCATTCCCTTATCTTATATTTGTTAAGGGGCATTCCCTTATCTTGTATAGTGGTTGAAGGTTGTTAAGGGGCATTCCCTTATTATATAGTGTTTGAAGGTTGTTAACGGGCATTCCCTTACCTTATATAGTGTTTGAATTTGGTTAAGAGGCATTCCCTTATCTTATATAGTGGTTGATTGTTGTTAAGGGGCATTTCCTTATCTTATATAGTGGTTGAAGGTTGTTAAGGGGCATTCCCTTATTATATAGTGTTTGAAGGATGTTAAGGGGCACTCCCTTATCTTATTTAAGGATTAAAATTCGACATGTTGCATTTTATGGGGGTATGGTATGCAATGGGGGTGTGAATATATTTACATTCATTTAAATCTACATTTCTGCTAAAATAAATTGATTATTCAAGAGCATTTTCTCTTTTTTCTTTCTCTCGTTGTTCTCAACGGTGGGTAAATTAGAACAGCTATCGTAACCTAATTTTATACAACAATGAATGCACAGATAAAATAGTTCCTTATTTATATGTTTATTTTCTATCTTTTCAAGGTCAAGAATATTATAAATACGTATTATTGCATAAAATGTGTGTTTTCGGTCCGTAATCGTGGTGTATTAAAACGCAAAACCCCGGGCGTTATCGGTAGAAAACGTGCATTATCAGTAAATTCACGTGCCGTTAATGCCCGGGTTTTTGTTTTACATATGCGCTATCAGGGCCCGCATCATAACAATGAAGGCTGAGCGACCTGGTTTCTGACCTAAATTTGGTCAACGATGCAAACTTTTGCACAAAAACATATTTTAGCATATATAATGTAGCTGCATACAAATACCAAAACACACATATAACTTACATATTTTCTACTGAGTTGTCTTTTCCTGGCAAGCTGATGTGTTTACTAAATAGTGTTTTCTGCAATTGTTTTGACTATTTAAAGCACTAAATTATGTCTAAAACGACTAACTCCTCCGAACTTTAGTTATTTCTGTCGATTTTATTCAGAACATACGACTTATATGGGCATGATTCCATTACGTCGTATGCAATGAACAAAAAAAAAATCAAATATTTTTTCTCTGCTGCTGAAGATGCTGTACATTTTATCAAGACCATGTTTACAAAATGTTCAGGCTTATATTAGTTATCAAAACAAATAATGGTTAAAGTAGGACTGTATAAGTAATTAATAAATTACCCAATAGGTATTGTGTGTAAATAAGCCAAGTAATCCAGTCACTTTTCGAAAAAAACAACACTTTCAAAACGAATGAACACTGCAAAAAATGGCGTCGAAACATAATGCAGCTGCCGAGTTATGTTGCGGCCGGAATCGAGCTTAAAGTAAAACTTTTTCAATGACATCACACATAACGTCATACAAGCATCCGTTATAGATATTATTTTGAACTAACTGTTTTTGCATTTTCGTGACATTTAACAGCCTTTTTAAACACAAACGTTTCTTCAACTGTTCCATCCATCATGAAATCATCTACATTAAAATCAATCAAATTATCGTTGCTTATCTTGTTTTAACTGCTTTACTGCAGATTACAGTTTTGCATGTCGCCAATAATTTTACTACGATTTCATTGAAAAAATAGTTCCGTAGTAAATATGCCCCGCCCATTAGTATTATTGCGCCCAATGACAGGAGAGAAGTATTGAACAAACGCACGCGATTTCTATGGGAAATGCCATTGCACTTTATACAGATATAATATGAAATTGATAAACAACAACCATCGTTAAGGAATGAATTGTTATCTTATATAGTAGTTGAAGGTTGTTAAGGGGCATTCCCTTATCTTATATAGTGGTTGAAGGTTGTTATGGGGCATTCCCTTATTATATAGTGGTTGAAGGTTGTTAAGGGGCATTCCCTTATCTTATATAGTGGTTGAAGGTTGTTAAGGGGCATTCCCTTATCTTATATAGTGGTTGAAGGTTGTTAAGGGGCATTCCCTTATTATGTATATATAGTGTTTGAAGGTTGTTAAGGGGCATTCCTTTATTATATAGTGTTTGAAGGTTGTTAAGGGACATTCCTTTATTATATAGTGTTTGAAGGTTGTTAAGGGGCATTCCTTTATTTTATATTGTTTGAAGGTTGTTTAGGGACATTTTTTTATTATCTGGTTTTTGAAGGTTGTTAAAGGGCATTCCTTTATTATATAGTGTTTGAAGGTCGTAAAAGGGCATTCCTTTATTATATAGTGTTTGAAGGTTGTTAAGGGGCATTCCTTTATTATATAGTGTTTGGAGGTTGTTTAGGGACATTCCTTTATTATAATTATAATGTTTGAAGGTTGTTAAGGGGCATTCCTTTATTATATAGTGTTTGAAGGTTGTAAAAGGGCATTCCCTAATTATATAGTGTTTGAAGGTTGTTAAAGGGCATTCCTTTATTATATAGTGTTTGAAGGTTGTTAAAGGGCATTCCTTCATTATATAGTGTTTGAAGGTTGTAAAAGGCCATTCCCTAATTATATAGTGTTTGAGGGTTGTAAAGGGGCATTCCCTTATTATATAGTGTTTGAAGGTTGTTTAGGGACATTCCTTTATTATATAGTGCTTGATTTCTGTTTAAATGACATATCCTTAACTTATATGGTTATTTAACTTTATTACTAGACATATTCTTATTTTATACATAATCTTTTACAATGTTTGATCATTGTTTAATGGCATATTGGTATCGTGTATGGTGCTTTACCTTTGTCAATAGACATTTTCTGATCTTATATGGTGCTTTACTTTTTTAAAGGACACCGTTGTTGCCCTTCAAGCACTTGCGGAGTACAGCGTGCGAACCTACAACCGAGAAGTGAACTTGGACATTGAAATCCGGAATGATCAAACTTTACATAAGGTTTCTGTAACAAACGACAACGCTTTACTTCAAAAAGTCATCCCTGAGGTAAATTTACTTTGGATGGTGTTATGAAAAACAACCTAAAGATCGGAGATACATCAACGTTTGTGTTACTTGGCTTATCTTCCTGCTTAAATATGCATATTATAATTTAAGATTCATACTTCTTCCAGCTTCTGGTTAAGGGAACAAACAACCAATTCAAGGTCACTGTTAGTGGCAGCGGGACGGCTAGAATGAACATTGAGCTTCGCTGGAACAGGAAAGCGCTGCCAAATGAGAAATGTTATTTTGATGTATCGCCAATAGAAATCAACGAGGTGAATCCGGCATTTGCTGGATCTTCTAAAGATAGGTTCCTAATTAAAGATCAGTAAGTAGTTTACATGTTTAGCTCATCAAAATAATTTGACAATAGCTCAAAACCCTTTCAAGATATTCAATTTAAACTTGGTATACATGTTGCTTTTTTAAAAGACCGCAAGCAAGGTCTGTAATTCTGGCTTTAATATTTTTTTAAATGTGTCTCTTGTTTGACTGTGAGAAAAAAAAACAAGAGACTATATTATTATTCTATTTAATCTGTGTTATAATATAACCGGTGACATAAAGGTTAAAAATGTTACATTTAGCCATCACATATTGTTTTTATTATGCTTCCGGAAGGGAGGCAATATAACCGCTCCCACGTCCATCAGTCCATCCTTTCTTCCGTCAAATGCACTTGGTACGGAGAATAACTTAAAACTACTGACTGGATTTCAATGGAGATTGAAACAGCGACATATAGCAATCTGCAAAAGTGTCGTGCTTGAAAGTCATTATCCGAGAATCTTGTATAGTTTCATTGAATTTGGCCTAGTAGTTTCAGAGGAGATGTTTTTTAAAGCAAAACAGCAAGTCGGCCAGATTTTTGTTGTTGTTGATCAATCGCGACCCCTTGTTGTATTTTTGTAGAAGGTTACCCAAGGAAGCTTCATGTAAAGTTTCATTAACTTTGGACTGGTAGTTTCAGGGACGAAGTTTTAAAGCAAAAGAGGAAGTTGGCCATTTTGTTGTTGTTGTTGTTGTTGTTGATCAATCGTGACCCCTTGTTGTATTTTTGTAGAAAGTCGCCCAAGGAAGCTTCCTGTAAAGTTTCATTGAATTTGGACTGGTAGTTTCAGAAGAGATGTTTTTTTAAAGCAAATCAGGAAGCAATTTTGTTGTTGTTGCTGTTGTTTTTGTTGTTGATCAATCGTGACCCCTTGTTGTATTTTTGTAGAGGGTCACCCAAGGAAGCATCCTGTAAAGTTTAATTGAATTTGGACTGGTAGTTTCAGAGGAGATGTTTTTTTAAAGCAAAACAGGAAGTTGGCCATTTTGTTGTTGTTGTTTTTGTTGATCAATCGTGACCCCTTGTTGTATTTTTGTAGAGGGTCACCTAAGGAAGCTTCCTATAAATTTTCATTGAAATTGGACTGGTAGTTTCAGAGGAGATGTTTTTTAAAGCAAAACAGGAAGTCGGCCATTTTGTTGTTGTTCTTCTTCTTGTTGATCATCGTGACCCCTGGTTGTATTTTTGTAGAGGGTCACCCAAGGAAGCTTCCTGTAAAGTTCAATTGAATTTGGACTGGTAGTTTTAGAGATGGTTTTTTAAAGCAAAACATTTTGTTGTTGTTGTTTATGCTAAGTATATGATGTGCTCCAGGATGCCCTCTCTCTATATATACATATATTTAAGATTGAGAATGTTACAAAGCTTCAGACTGATATTTTGTCTAAGTCTAAATAATGCACATAATGTATATTGTTATACTTTAAAATCCGTCTAATACCTGCACTCAAAGAGAAAAAATTCCATAACCGTCTCATAGATTAAATATTTTATACCAGATACCAGAACTTTGCTGTTTTCCTTAAAACAATTAACGGTGCTAAACTTCAAAGTGAGCAAATTTTCTAAGGAGAAGTGCGACAGACCTTTGTTTTGTTTTAATCAGTTGGGTTTGAACTGAATCTTAAGGATTGGTTGTCATGAAACTCTATAACTGGCATTTTTTTCCAGTCTGAAGTGTTGCCTGTTTGCAATGAAATGTATAAGGAAATAAATAAGTAGTGTATACTATTTAGTCATTGCTGAATTATCATCGCTATTACTTTATTTGTTTATTCTCATTTTGTGTGTAAAAAGCATATCTTTAAGAGTATTTGAGACATTGACTTCATATACAGATAGATATAAATGAGGAGTGCAGTTAATTAGAGGAGTGCCCCTTGCTCATTTAATTATTATTTTTTTTAGGTCTTTGGGAAATTGACTTCAAACTTTACTTACAGATTTATCTTATTCAGACATGCAGTGCCATGAACCATTCCTCTGTTTTTAGTATCATGTGTCTACATTTTTTGTCCGGGGTATAGCTCCAAACGTTTTAGGGAAGAAGGTCACACCTTATACACAAATATATCTTATTGACGTGGAGTGCAGTACGCAAGAACTATAACTCTTTTTTAGTATTTTGTCAAGTTTGTCAAGTATACCTTTGCTAATTGGTTGGAACATTTGGATCATATTCTTCCCCAGCCTTTGTATCAAACACTTCTTCTGTACATATGTCGGTGGGGTGTAGCAGTCTGTGACTGCTTCTTCACCAATTTGCACTTTTCTTTTAAATTGTTTGTTTTTGATTTTTCATTCCGCAAATAATATGAATGATTTAATTCACTTTACACAAATTATCTTAATTTAACCGACATGTTGGTGATCGTGCTTCCCTTTGCCATGTGTATAACTGGGAGTTAGAAACAAATGGAAAAGTCATAATTTCCCATTTGCGCTTTCTTTTCCGAATGTGTACCCTGTCGGGGAGCGTACATCGTTTCCAACGATAGCCTTGTATATTGTAGTTTTTAACCATAGTACTATACGGTCCGGAATAACCTCAAAATAATAGTCCAGTTGATTACAAACTATTATGGTGAGCATGCAGGAATGTTTGATACTGCAAACAGCATATTGAATAGGACATGTGTACCCATAGTGTAACATTAATATTGCTTTGTGTATAATGAGTACATGTCACGGATTAATCTCTAAATATGTTAAGGCTGTGACACCTTTGTTTTTCGAAACAATTAATTAAGGCCATGTAAGTTATGTTCCTTAAATACATTAAAATAATATTTGAATATATATAGACAATGTTATGTATGATCTTTGAATATTTCTAGGCCGTTTGACGTATGTTTTTCTACTTTTTCTAGACCATGTAACGTATTTTTTCCAATAAATTTCGACCATGTGATGTATGATCTGTGATTATTTCTAAGCAACCTTTCAATATATTAATGAAATGTGACTTACGTTCCATTATTTTTTCTAGGTCAAGTCATTAACATTATTGGACTATAATTAGGTCATGTTACGTATGTTGTTTAAATATGTCTAGTTCATGTCACCTTCGTTTTCGAATATAATTTGATAATGCAATGATTATCACGGGAACAAGCACAGTTAAACATTGGAGGATTGAACGCATTTTTTGTGCGTTTATGCTGTATGAACACAGTAGGGCACGCGAGGATAATCCATGAAACGCACTAGCCTTAATGCGTTCACGCAGCAAGCATGAAAAAATGCGATCAATTCTGATATTTAGATTTTCAATAGTGTTTACTCGCAGTATCTTTTGCAATTAAGTTTTTGTTCTTAAAGAAATAAAACCGACATCATAAGTTTGTTAAAAAAAAACTGATATTTGTAACGTCATAAATCATTGGTTAAATGACGTCGCGCTTATCCAGTCGGAGAGCAATATTGATATAAACACTGAATTAATAGCTTCTTGCGTGTTATAAAACATGAATGTCAAGTTTCATCTATACAATGGACTAGACGAATGTAAGTATTTAAGCATGAATCAAGTTTAGATTCCCAAGGTAATGGCTCTAAAAGATATTAACGAGAGAATCGTACATACAAACGCCACACACAGACCAGACATATATTATATTTGCTTTTTCAAAAGATAAGCCATGTCACGTATATGCTTTGCATGTTTCTAGTCATGTTACCTATTTCTTTCAAATATATTTAGGCTATGCCACGCTTGTGTTTATAATATTTCTAGACCATTTTGAATACTTCTAGGCCATGCAATGTGTGTGGACGATGCCCTGGTGACGACATAGACAATGAAAACGAAGGTATCGACTATAATGACGTCGATGATGCAATACATAATCGGCGTAAGAAACGAGAGGCAGACGTAGAAACACCTCAAAAATGTGTTACATTTGAGGTCAAGTATGTTGTATTTTATTATAAAAACAATGATAAAAATAGTTGACATGTTCATTTGTTGAATATACCAGTACAGAGATATAAATACTTTTAATCTAGAAAAAAACATTAATACAGAATCTATATTATTATGGTTTGTCCTTTTTGTGTACACGTATGAGTATGTCTGAACAATTCGTGGATATATAGATAATGACTATTGTTTAGATGTTCGTATTATTTTAAATAAATATGTTTCCTCTTGTAACTTTGTTCGCTTATGTTTTAGTTCAAATACATAAAGAATTTAAAGTATCGCTTCGTTTTCTAAGAAATTAATAACGAAACAACAGTTTACATTTGCTGGCATTTGTGCTAAGCTGTAATGACCTACTCATCTCTGATTTTTCTCAGGGCGTTTTTTATACTAGGATAAACTGACCTACATATATCTAATTTGCTTCAGAACCGTCGATGATGATAAGTCGCTTATGTCCATCGTGAAAGTAAACCTAGAAACTGATGTTAAAGCAATTGAAGACGACTTTAAAGAGGTGGGTTAGAACTATCAGACCTCCAAATTTCTTAATCACTAGCGGATTCAGGGCTGGGGGTCGAATCTTGCGCCCCCGCCCCCCCCCCCCCCCCCCCTAACAAACAAATACGTAAAATAAAAATTAACTGTCGAAGTGAACATTTGATGTCAACACGTTAGAAAAAAATATGCATAAATGTAACCCCAAATGTATCATTTAAGACTTTAATTAGTTAAATTGTTTATGGGGAGCACCGTGTTCAGCGCTGTTTTGGGAGTTCTTTGGGAAGGGGTCGCACTCTCCAAGGTACGCATCTGAAATGCGCCCCTCATTACATTAAATCTTTGATCCCCAACTGCTACAATATATACAACTTTCATTACTGTCCATCAATGCTCGCTTAAGTAACTGAGCGGAAACCAATGTTTGACGCCTCGGAAACATTTTGTTCATGTTTAGTAAAATTCACCTTGACCTTGACCCCGACAACCCAAATAACTTATAATAAGTAATTGGACAGAAACTATTTGTCTACTTTAAGAAACAGTGACTTTGAACCCTTTTCCAAAAGCAATGTTTGACGCTTGCCCGCCCGTCCAACGACATACCAATTGTAATAATCTGGTTTTCGTTGAAAACGTGGTTAGAAAAGGAGTCCATGAAACACTTAATAAATCGAGCGACCAAGATATTAGTATACGTATAGTTGATGAAATGTCCACCTTTGTCGGATATGATCTGAGAAATGGTCTAGTTATTGAAAAGTTTATTCTGATTTTCTTTTTTAGCTGATGACGAATGGAGTCATCGATAGATATGAGATGCCGGAAGACGGAAAGAGTTTCGTTATTTTCTATATTAATGAGGTATAGCCAGGTTAATCAAGTTCCATGTCTCCTTTTTAGCATTGATTTTAACCTTGACCCCAGCCCCTCTTGTTAACTTAAGTTATTGAAACCATAAAGAACCGTTTGTCTATTAACAGAAACAGGTATGTCATCTTCTTGGCATCGTTGATGTTCGCGTGCAAAAACTTTTACCGTCGCCACAAGTTAAAACTCGTTCCAGATACGCAGATGAAACTTGGTAATCATGTCAGAGACAATGCGCACATGTTAAACAAGATCTTTTAACTCTGGCTTTAATATATGTCTGGTTATGCCCCTTTTTCGACTGAAATAAAACAAATAAGCATTAGCGTGCGCTTCGCGGCCGCGTTGCTTAATAATTGTTTTCAACATTAACAATTGGCATAAAAATATGTAACATATATTTAACAGCAGACTTGTGCTACATTTCTGTGATTTCTGATTGAAACTGGCATTGTACTTGTGTTTTCGCTTTTTAAAAAAACAACAACTTTGAACAGTCACTTCTACTACTGAAAGTACATGCATATTTTACATTCAGATCAGTCAGGTCCCAAGGAAGTTCATATTTAGACTGGAAGATAATTTTCAAGGTAGTACCGTATCACGACAGCCTGCGACAGTCGTTGTTTACGACTACTACAAACCAGGTAAAGGTCGTTCTTACGACTATAGCAAACCAGATTATAGTGAAACCAGGTAAAAGTCGTTCTAACTACTTTATAACCAAAAAGGTACAAGTTGTTTTTACTTCTGTTACAAAACAAGTAGAAGCCGTTGTTTACAATTATTACAAACCAGGAAAAAGTTGTTGTCTATAACAATGCAATATCAAAAAGAGCAAAAACAAAATTATTTCATATTAAAACTAAAAGGACAGACCGTTCTTTATTCTAGTTAAATGGAAGTCATAATTAATTGGTCATAAGAAATGTGCCCCATTTATAGACGTACATTAATATAAATTTATTTATTAACACATACTATATATATGTATGATATGTACTGTCGTTGCAGCTTACTTTTATCATCAATAAATTAAACATTGTTTTATTATTGAAGCAAATCAATAACACTGTTTTGGCTAAAGCATTTAAGAGAATAAAAGAGGTAAAAAATGAATATTTGTTAATGTGTATGTTTTGTTTGACTTTAGAAAAGAAGTGCATAAAACCCTATGGCATAGGTGATAATCACGGACAGGAGGTTGGCTTCAGGTGTGATGAAAACAATGACCAGTGCGAATGTCTGCAAAGTAAGTATCGTATTATACGAGTTTAATGAATGTAATTAACTTAAAATTAAGCCTCGATATCTTGCAACGCAGGTGACCTCGGGTTGATTTTTTCTATCCTGACCGGAAACACATGACATATATAATAAATCGATTTGTTTTATCGGTTGTGACGTCATACTCCACTAACCTGAGTCTCAACGATCAAAATTATAGTCGCTAAAAGTTATTCTGTTATAGAAGTAAAAAAAAACACTTTATTTTGTATGCACTCTTTTTCAGGCCAGTGTTCATCTCCTGTTGATGAGGAACTGTTCGATTACACTGTCAAGTTTAGCAAACTTTCTAGGGATAAAAAGGCGCAAACGACGAAACCAACTGACATGGTCGCAAATTATGCATGCAACTTGGAAAAGGCGAATTTCGGTAAATGTACTTTAATTATGTATTAACTGTTTTGTTTCACTTATTATTATAACAGAAATCCAGCTCCAACATTACAACAGTTGTATTATGAGCTATAACTTACATGGTCAAAATTGTAATTGTTAAAGCTAATGAAATCAAAACTGACCTCTTGATATATTATCTTTGAACGAACAAACCCTTTGAATGCCGCCAAGAAGCTTTTATAATACAAATGATACTTTCTTTACTCTATGCGTATCAAACAAAAACCGGTTCTCCTGTGTTTGAACACATGCTCTTTGTGCAACAAACACACTCGCTACATGTTGCTTCCAATATTATCAATGGTATCAATTTGCCTTACGTGTACGTTGCTTATTGTGATTGCTCATCGGAGTCGCTACACGTTGCAACATAAGGTTTTTTATTATTATTAATATGTATACAACAGAAATACCAATATAAAACACGGTACATCATATACAGAAGAAAAAACAGAACACACATGATATTTTCAATTATCATATGACTTAATGTTTCATCTATGTTAAATAAGCTTATTTCTTGTCACACCTTGCCATGTAAGATATTGAATTGCTGAGCTCAATTTTAATGTTTATATTTGTATAAAAATGCTTAGGGGAAGGGTGAATATAAAATTTAAAAGTAATTAAATTTGAATAACGTGCACGTTGTTTATGGTAAATTGCGTATCTGATTGTTCAATTGAAAATGCAGTTGGTTTGAAGATAGTAAATCGCGAACCAAAATATACCATTTAAGGTAAAAGTGTCGATCATCGAATGACGAGGGCACTTTTACTACAAAATGCAACATGCGTTGGATTTGGTTAAAGATATAAACGTGGTAAATTTTGTTGATACAAATACAAGTCATATTGTAGTAATAGTACTACGCTATAATTCAAATTCCTTCATACGGTTGTCCACCATAGTATATCCATAGGTGCAATAAGCAAATGAAAAGGAAGTTCTGAGGAAGTTCTTTCAAACTAAATGACAAGAATATTGTTTCTGCTCTCGCTTCAGTATACAAGGTCACGATTGAAGAGACTACTTTTGATGCAAAAGTAAATATGAGATATGCTACAGCAGTCATAGACAGTGTCATCCTTGCAGGTAAGGGAGAGGGGGGTAGAGGTAAAGCTAGAGAGAGAGAGAGAGAGAGAGAGAGAGAGAGAGAGAGAGAGAGAGAGAGAGAAAGAGAGAGAGACAGGGGGAGAAAAAGGGGGAATGATGTGGGAAGACAACATAATGGGACAATACCTATACATGTTCCAGGTAGATCTACCATTTAACACTTCGATCATGATGTTACACTATCCAATAGGACAGATTTAGAAATCTTCAATGATAACCCTGCTTTTATCGGTTAAGTTTATAGTTCCCGATGTGACGTAAAGGTATGATTAAGTTGAGCTAGTCTAGAGTTCCTTCTCCTGTCACGTTATATTGTACGCAGGGAACCAAGGAAAACAATCACATTATATTACAGGAAAAGAGAATCAAAATCCAGATGACGAAATTACACTCGAGTGGAAACTGATGTGCAAGCACCCAGATCTGAAAGTGGGGAAAACTTATTATATTGTCGGAAAAGACCCTACAATCTACAATGGGGACAACAACGCTAAAGAGTAAGCATTTACTAGAAAAATATGTATTATTAATATGATTTAAGCAGGTTATATGGCGGCGCCAATGGTTAAGCATGCTATAAGTTCATTGGTACGTTTTACACGGGTAATTAATGTTTTCTCTAAAAACTATTTCCAAGACATATAATATCAGATGCCAAAAACATATCTGTGTTTGTCCATTTTTTTTATTTACTAAGACATTTATGCATTGTCTCTTTTATTAACCAATACATTTCTTCAAAGTAATCACACGGTCATTTGCGAAATTTCAATTCACCTTCCAAGAGTTATTTATTTTTAAATTGGGTGAAAAAAGAGATAATTATATTCAAAACGATTAGAGATCAATAGCCTTGTTTTTAATTTCAAAATTACATCAAATACAAACACAGTTACGTCCTTAATATTTAACATTATCAACACATGTCAAATACGCAGTTATTGCCATTACTTTTCAGGCCTCGTTATGAACTAATGGGCACGACGTTAGTAATTGATCCCAGCTTCAAGCCGATACTGAGAACGGTGATGAACAGATTTGAAAATCAAATGGCGGACAACCAGGGCTGTCAAGATTAATGGATAGAACCGTTATGGTTTTCTGTAAAATTGCAAATACCAAATGTGTTTTAATGACTTGTAACTGCAATATGTGTATGACGTATATTGACGAAACATGAAATGCGTAATGCTGGTTTAAATGTGACATTGACAGGTATTTAACACCAGTTTTATTTTACACCATTCTGTCATGTTATGTCAAATAACTTGTCAATGGGTTGTCAGGTGACCCTTTTGTCACTTTTTTGTCACATCACTTAAGGCAACGGCGTGTGTCGTTGTTCTGTAGCATGTTATATAGCATTGGAAAACGTCCTCGACACTTCTGTGACATTTTACTCAAAGCAGCCACATACTGTTGGGTAAAACGCCAATGAAGATGTTTAACATTTAAACGAACTGTACAGATTTGTTATGCATGTTCATTGTTCAGTAACATACATTTATTTTTAGATTGGATACCTTATCCATAATAAACTATAATCCATTATTTGTTCGTAAACAAAGAAGTGGTCTGAGACTTTAAGAATGAAAATACCTGACGAAAAACAGTCTGATTATCCTGACATTTATTTTTGACATGTGGAGACCTTAAATTTTAATAAAGCAATAATTCAGAAACACACAATATTTCATACCTGTATAATGATCGGAAGAAAATATAGAGGATCAGATAATACGGTGTGTGATAGCTGATGTAGTCCAACTATGAAGCAATCACATTAGGGCATACCTTACTGATCAGATCAGCTAGTACGTTCTCAGATAGCCAAAGTAGTTCAACTATTAATCAGTTACATTCACCCATACCTTACTGATCAGAACGAATAAACAAAATCAGCTGGTAGAACGGCCTCAGATAGCCAAAGTAGTTCAACTATTAATCAGTTACATTCAACCATACCTTACTGATCAGAACGAACATATACAGAATCAGCTGGCAGAACGTTCTCAGATAGCCAAAGTAGTTCAACTATTAATCAGTTACATTCACCCATACCTTACTGATCAGAACGCACATATACAGAATCAGCTGGCAGAACGGTCTCAGATAGCCAAAGTAGTTCAACTATTAATCAGTTACATTCAACCATACCTTACTGATCAGAACGAATAAACAGAATCAGCTGGTAGAACGGCCTCAGATAGCCAAAGTATTTCAACTATAAATCAGTTACATTCACCCATACCTTACTGATCAGAACGAATATATACAGAATCAGCTGGCAGAACGGTCTCAGATAGCCAAAGTAGTTCAACTATTAATCAGTTACATTCACCCATACCTTACTGATCAGAACAAATAAACAGAATCAGCTGGCAGAACGGTCTCAGATAGCCAAAGTAGTTCAACTATTAATCAGTTACATTCACCCATACCTTACTGATCAGAACGAACATATACAGGATCAGCTGGCAGAACGGTCTCAGATAGCCAAAGTAGTTCAACTATTAATCAGTTACATTCACCCATACCTTACTGATCAGAACGAATATATACAGGATCAGCTGGCAGAACGGTCTCAGATAGCCAAAGTAGTTCAACTATTAATCAGTTACATTCACCCATACCTTACTGATCAGAACGAACATATACAAGATCAGCTGGCAGAACGGCCTCAGAGAGCCAAAGTAGTTCAACTATAAATCAGTTACATTCACCCATACCTTACTGATCAGAACGAATATATACAGGATCAGCTGGCAGAACGGTCTCAGATAGTCAAAGTAGTTCAACTATTAATCAGTTACATTCACCCATACCTTACTGATCAGAACGAACATATACAAGATCAGCTGGCAGAACGGTCTCAGATAGCCAAAGTAGTTCAACTATTAATCAGTTACATTCAACCATACCTTACTGATCAGAACGAATATACAGAATCAGCTGGTAGAACGGTCTCAGATAGCCAAAGTAGTTCAACTATTAATCAGTTACATTCACCCATACCTTACTGATCAGAACGAATAAACAGAATCAGCTGGCAGAACGGTCTCAGATAGCCAAAGTAGTTCAACTATTAATCAGTTACATTCACCCATACCTTACTGATCAGAACGAACATATACAGGATGAGCTGGCAGAACGGTCTCAGATAGCCAAAGTAGTTAAACTATTAATCAGTTACATTCACCCATACCTTACTGATCAGAACGAATATATACAAGATCAGCTGGCAGAACGGTCTCAGATAGCCAAAGTAGTTCAACTATAAATCAGTTACATTCACCCATACCTTACTGATCAGAACGAACATATACAAGATCAGCTGGCAGAACGGTCTCAGATAGCCAAAGTAGTTCAACTATTAATCACTTACATTCAACCATACCTTACTGATCAGAACGAATATATACAAGATCAGCTGGCAGAACGGTCTCAGATAGCCAAAGTAGTTCAACTATAAATCAGTTACATTCACCCATACCTTACTGATCAGAACAAATATACAGAATCAGCTGGCAGAACGGTCTCAGATAGCCAAAGTAGTTCAACTATTAATCAGTTACATTCAACCATACCTTACTGATCAGAACGAATATACAGAATCAGCTGGCAGAACAGTCTCAGATAGCCAAAGTAGTTCACCTATTAATCAGTTACATTCAACCATACCTTACTGATCAGAACGAATATACAGAATCAGCTGGTAGAACGGTCTCAGATAGCCAAAGTAGTTCAACTATTAATCAGTTACATTCACCCATACCTTACTGATCAGAACAAACATATACAAGATCAGCTGGCAGAACGGTCTCAGATAGCCAAAGTAGTTCAACTATAAATCAGTTACATTCACCCATACCTTACTGATCAGAACGAATATACAGAATCAGCTGGCAGAACGGTCTCAGATAGCCAAAGTAGTTCAACTATTAATCAGTTACATTCACCCATACCTTACTGATCAGAACGAACATATACAAGATCAGCTGGCAGAACGGTCTCAGATAGCCAAAGTAGTTCAACTATTAATCAGTTACATTCACCCATACCTTACTGATCAGAACGAATATATACAAGATCAGCTGGCAGAACGGTCTCAGATAGCCAAAGTAGTTCAACTATTAATCAGTTACATTCACCCATACCTTACTGATCAGAACGAATAAACAGAATCAGCTGGCAGAACGGTCTCAGATAGCCAAAGTAGTTCAACTATTAATCAGTTACATTCACCCATACCTTACTGATCAGAACGAATAAACAGAATCAGCTGGCAGAACGGTCTCAGATAGCCAAAGTAGTTCAACTATTAATCAGTTACATTCAACCATACCTTACTGATCAGAACGAATATACAGAATCAGCTGGTAGAACGGTCTCAGATAGCCAAAGTAGTTCAACTATTAATCAGTTACATTCACCCATACCTTACTGATCAGAACGAACATATACAAGATCAGCTGGCAGAACGGTCTCAGATAGCCAAAGTAGTTCAACTATTAATCAGTTACATTCAACCATACCTTACTGATTAGAACGAACATATACAGGATCAGCTGGCAGAGCGGTCTCAGATAGTCAAAGTAGTTCAACTATTAATCAGTTACATTCAACCATACCTTACTGATCAGAACGAACATATACAGAAACAGCTGGCAGAACGGTCTCAGATAGCCAAAGTAGTTCAACTATTAATCAGTTACATTCAACCATACCTTACTGATCAGAACGAATATATACAGGATCAGCTGGCAGAACGGTCTCAGATAGCCAAAGTAGTTCAACTATTAATCAGTTACATTCACCCATACCTTACTGATCAGAACAAATAAACAGAATCAGCTGGCAGAACGGTCTCAGATAGCCAAAGTAGTTCAACTATTAATCAGTTACATTCACCCATACCTTACTGATCAGAACGAACATATACAGGATCAGCTGGCAGAACGGTCTCAGATAGCCAAAGTAGTTCAACTATTAATCAGTTACATTCACCCATACCTTACTGATCAGAACGAATATATACAGGATCAGCTGGCAGAACGGTCTCAGATAGCCAAAGTAGTTCAACTATTAATCAGTTACATTCACCCATACCTTACTGATCAGAACGAACATATACAAGATCAGCTGGCAGAACGGCCTCAGAGAGCCAAAGTAGTTCAACTATAAATCAGTTACATTCACCCATACCTTACTGATCAGAACGAATATATACAGGATCAGCTGGCAGAACGGTCTCAGATAGTCAAAGTAGTTCAACTATTAATCAGTTACATTCACCCATACCTTACTGATCAGAACGAACATATACAAGATCAGCTGGCAGAACGGTCTCAGATAGCCAAAGTAGTTCAACTATTAATCAGTTACATTCAACCATACCTTACTGATCAGAACGAATATACAGAATCAGCTGGTAGAACGGTCTCAGATAGCCAAAGTAGTTCAACTATTAATCAGTTACATTCACCCATACCTTACTGATCAGAACGAATAAACAGAATCAGCTGGCAGAACGGTCTCAGATAGCCAAAGTAGTTCAACTATTAATCAGTTACATTCACCCATACCTTACTGATCAGAACGAACATATACAGGATGAGCTGGCAGAACGGTCTCAGATAGCCAAAGTAGTTAAACTATTAATCAGTTACATTCACCCATACCTTACTGATCAGAACGAATATATACAAGATCAGCTGGCAGAACGGTCTCAGATAGCCAAAGTAGTTCAACTATAAATCAGTTACATTCACCCATACCTTACTGATCAGAACGAACATATACAAGATCAGCTGGCAGAACGGTCTCAGATAGCCAAAGTAGTTCAACTATTAATCACTTACATTCAACCATACCTTACTGATCAGAACGAATATATACAAGATCAGCTGGCAGAACGGTCTCAGATAGCCAAAGTAGTTCAACTATAAATCAGTTACATTCACCCATACCTTACTGATCAGAACAAATATACAGAATCAGCTGGCAGAACGGTCTCAGATAGCCAAAGTAGTTCAACTATTAATCAGTTACATTCAACCATACCTTACTGATCAGAACGAATATACAGAATCAGCTGGCAGAACAGTCTCAGATAGCCAAAGTAGTTCACCTATTAATCAGTTACATTCAACCATACCTTACTGATCAGAACGAATATACAGAATCAGCTGGTAGAACGGTCTCAGATAGCCAAAGTAGTTCAACTATTAATCAGTTACATTCACCCATACCTTACTGATCAGAACAAACATATACAAGATCAGCTGGCAGAACGGTCTCAGATAGCCAAAGTAGTTCAACTATAAATCAGTTACATTCACCCATACCTTACTGATCAGAACGAATATACAGAATCAGCTGGCAGAACGGTCTCAGATAGCCAAAGTAGTTCAACTATTAATCAGTTACATTCACCCATACCTTACTGATCAGAACGAACATATACAAGATCAGCTGGCAGAACGGTCTCAGATAGCCAAAGTAGTTCAACTATTAATCAGTTACATTCACCCATACCTTACTGATCAGAACGAATATATACAGGATCAGCTGGCAGAACGGTCTCAGATAGCCAAAGTAGTTCAACTATTAATCAGTTACATTCACCCATACCTTACTGATCAGAACGAATAAACAGAATCAGCTGGCAGAACGGTCTCAGATAGCCAAAGTAGTTCAACTATTAATCAGTTACATTCACCCATACCTTACTGATCAGAACGAATAAACAGAATCAGCTGGCAGAACGGTCTCAGATAGCCAAAGTAGTTCAACTATTAATCAGTTACATTCAACCATACCTTACTGATCAGAACGAATATACAGAATCAGCTGGTAGAACGGTCTCAGATAGCCAAAGTAGTTCAACTATTAATCAGTTACATTCACCCATACCTTACTGATCAGAACGAACATATACAAGATCAGCTGGCAGAACGGTCTCAGATAGCCAAAGTAGTTCAACTATTAATCAGTTACATTCAACCATACCTTACTGATTAGAACGAACATATACAGGATCAGCTGGCAGAGCGGTCTCAGATAGTCAAAGTAGTTCAACTATTAATCAGTTACATTCAACCATACCTTACTGATCAGAACGAACATATACAGAAACAGCTGGCAGAACGGTCTCAGATAGCCAAAGTAGTTCAACTATTAATCAGTTACATTCAACCATACCTTACTGATCAGAACGAACATATACAGGATGAGCTGGCAGAACGGTCTCAGATAGCCAAAGTAGTTCAACAATAAATCAGTTACATTCACCCATACCTTACTGATCAGAACGAACATATACAGGATCAGCTGGCAAAACGGTCTCAGATAGCCAAAGTAGTTCAACTATTAATCAGTTACATTCACCCATACCTTACTGATCAGAACGAATATACAGAATCAGCTGGCAGAACGGTCTCAGAAAGCCAAAGTAGTTCGACTATAAATCAGTTACATTCACCCATACCTTACTGATCAGAACGAATATATACAGGATCAGCTGGCAGAACGGTCTCAGATAGCCAAAGTAGTTCAACTATTATTCAGTTACATTCACCCATACCTTTCTGATCAGAACGAACATATACAGAATCAGCTGGCAGAACGGTCTCAGATAGCCAAAATAGTTCAACTATTAATCAGTCACATTCACCCATACCTTACTGATCAGAACGAACATATACAGGATCAGCTGGTAGAACGGTCTCAGATAGACAAAGTAGTTCAACTATTAATCAGTTACATTCACCCATACCTTACTGATCAGAACGAATATACAGAATCAGCTGGCAGAACGGTCTCAGATAGCCAAAGTAGTTCAACTATTAATCAGTTACATTCACCCATACCTTACTGATCAGAACGAATATACAGGATCAGCTGGTAGAACGGTCTCAGATAGCCAAAGTAGTTCAACTATAAATCAGTTACATTCACCCATACCTTACTGATCAGAACGAATATATACAAGATCAGCTGGCAGAACGGTCTCAGATAGCCAAAGTAGTTCAACTATTAATCAGTTACATTCAACCATACCTTACTGATCAGAACGAATATAAAGAATCAGCTGGCAGAACGGTCTCAGATAGCCAAAGTAGTTCAACTATTAATCAGTTACATTCAACCATACCTTACTGATCAGAACGAACATATACAGGATCAGCTGGCAGAACGGTCTCAGATAGCCAAAGTAGTTCAACTATTAATCAGTTACATTCACCCATACCTTACTGATCAGAACGAATATACAGAATCAGCTGGCAGAACGGTCTCAGAAAGCCAAAGTAGTTCAACTATAAATCAGTTACATTCACCCATACCTTACTGATCAGAACGAATATATACAGAATCAGCTGGTAGAACGGTCTCAGATAGCCAAAGTAGTTCAACTATTAATCAGTTACATTCAACCATACCTTACTGATCAGAACGAATATACAGAATCAGCTGGCAGAACGGTCTCAGATAGCCAAAGTAGTTCAACTATAAATCAGTTACATTCACCCATACCTTACTGATCAGAACGAATATACAGAATCAGCTGGCAGAACGGTCTCAGATAGCCAAAGTAGTTCAACTATAAATCAGTTACATTCACCCATACCTTACTGATCAGAACGAATATACAGAATCAGCTGGCAGAACGGTCTCAGATAGCCAAAGTAGTTCAACTATTAATCAGTTACATTCAACCATACCTTACTGATCAGAACGAACATACAGAATCAGCTGGCAGAACGGTCTCAGATAGCCAAAGTAGTTCAACTTTTAATCAGTTACATTCAACCATACCTTACTGATC